>NW_025534734.1:87500-159684 GCF_020615455.1 Coregonus clupeaformis
CCGCCTCCCTGTTACGCCCCTGGTTTGGTCTGGACCTCGGCGCGCTGCTTCCCCTCTCCTTCCTCCTACGATACGCCAGGCCCAGTCTGGACCCTGGTGTGGGAGACCCCGAACCTGGAGAGGGGCTGACGTCATGGTCTGGACTGGAGCCGCTGACCGGAGCTGGACCGGGCACCGGTGGAGCGGACTGCTCTGGCTCCGGAGTGGAGCCGCTGACCGGAGCTGGATCAGGCACCGGTGGAGCGGACTGCTCTGGCTCCGAAGTGGAGCCGTTGACCGGAGCTGTACTGGACCCCGGTGGAGCGGACTGCTCTGGCTCCGGAGTGGAGCAGCTGACCGGAGCTGGATCAGGCACCGGTGGAGCGGACTGCTCTGGCTCCGGAGTGGAGCAGCTGACCGGAGCTGGATCAGGCACCGGCGGAGCGGACTGCTCTGGCTCCGGAGTGGAGCAGCTGACCGGTGCCGGACCAGGCACCGGTGGAACGGGCACGGGCCGTGCCGGACTGGACAAACGCACCACTGGTCTGGTGCGAGGAGCAGGAACAGGCCGGGCCGGGCTGGCGACGCGCACCACTGTCTTGGTGCGAGGAGCAGGAACAGGCCGGGCCGGGCTGGCGATGCGCACCACTGGCTTGGTGCGAGGAGCAGGAACGGAACGGGCCGGGCTGGCGACGTGCACCACTGGCTTGGTGCGAGGAGCAGGAACAGGCCAGGCCGGGCTGGCCACGCTCACCACTGGCTTGGTGCGAGGAGCAGGAACAGACCGGGCCGGGCTGGCGACGCACACCACTGGCTTGGTGCGAGGAGCAGGAACAGGCCGGGCCGGGCTGGCGACGCGCACCACTGGCTTGGTGTGAGGAGCAGGAACGGGTCGGGCCGTACTGGGAACACGCACCACTGGCTTAGTGCGGGGAGCAGGAACGGGCCGGACCGGACTGGCGACACGCACCACTTGCTTGGTGCGAGGAGAGGGACTGGGTTCCTTTATTAACCCCCGCTCCTTCTTCTGCCTAACCAGCTCCACTCGCCGTGCCTCTACACTTTCCTTCTCCCTTTTAGCCTCCTGTAGCGCCTCCCTCTGACCGAATAACTCCTGCTCCCTCTGAACCAATAGCCCCCGTAACATGGTGGCCTCCTCTCCTAACCTGCAGATTCGCCCTTCCACGGCCTCCTGCTGCCTCGTCATCCACCCCGTGTAACCCCCACCAAAATGTTATTGGGGTTGCCTCTCGGGTCTCCGTCGTCGGCACGGTTGGTGCTGTTTCTCCTCTCCTACCTGGGCATCAACCTTCATCGCCTCCCGATAACGGACGGCCTCCTCCTCAGTTATTCTCCCCCAACTGAGGAGGACATCTACTAAAGTTACCTCCCGTTGAATCCCCGGCGTTTGCTCCTTCTGGGCACGCTGCTTGGTCCTTGTTTGGTGGGATCTTCTGTCACATTCGTTCATAGACGGATCAGACAAAGGCGCAGCGTGATATGCATACTTGTTTATTTAACGAATAAACACAACGACAAAACAATAAACCAACGACACGTGACGTCCTAAGGTACACACAACAAACCTCACACGGAACAAGATCCCACAACCCACTAGTGCCAATAGGCTGCCTAAGTATTGTCCCCAATCAGAGACAATGAGCGACAGCTGCCTCTGATTGGGAACCACACCGGCCAACATAGATCTAGACCTACTAGATCCTATAACATAGAACAAGCACAACAAGGAATATACACACCCTGACTCAACATATAAGCGTCCGCTGAGTCAGGGCGTGACAATTATTATGTCTAGTTAGGTAAAGTAACGTACAGGAAGTGGATAATACATCCCTGTGGCAATAGAACTCAGTTGACAAACCATCCATTGAAGCTTAGCGCTAATTCCAATCGCCTTTTTCACGGCACTTGGTTCCATTGTATGGCGACGGCGCTAATTGTTGGGTATGACATCTAGTTTTGATGTTAATAAGCCGACTGTACTCTATTGTGGTGGATTTGGTACAAAGCTGAGTGGGTCTGTTAGTATTAATCAAGCAACAAATATGTCCGCTGTTCTTCTAAGAACTATACTGATAGGGGTTATCGTAGGGCAGCGTGGACACCAAGGTCGTCCATTAAAACACATGGCTCAGTACAAAGCTGAGTTGGTGTATTAGCTTGAATGAAGCAACAAACAGCCTTACTGATCTGAGTTGGTGTAGGGGAGGGCAACTTCTAATCCTGGAGGAAGGACAGCAGTGTGTGCTTTTGTTCCAGTCCTACAGTCTCAGTTGAAGGTTTTGTTCCAGTCCTACAGTCTCAGTTGAAGGTTTTGTTCCAGTTCTACAGTCTCAGTTGAAGGTTTTGTTCCAGTCATTCAGTTGAAGGTTTTGTTCCAGTCCTACAGTCTCAGTTGAAGGTTTTGTTCCAGTCATTCAGTTGAAGGTTTTGTTCCAGTCCTACAGTCTCAGTTGAAGGTTTTGTTCCAGTCATTCAGTTGAAGGTTTTGTTCCAGTCCTACAGTCTCAGTTGAAGGTTTTGTTCCAGTCATTCAGTTGAAGGTTTTGTTCCAGTCATACAGTCAGTTGAAGGTTTTGTTCCAGTCCTACAGTCTCAGTTGAAGGTTTTGTTCCAGTCCTACAGTCTCAGTTGAAGGTTTTGTTCCAGTCCTACAGTCTCAGTTGAAGGTTTTGTTCCAGTCCTACAGTCTCAGTTGAAGGTTTTGTTCCAGTCCTACAGTCTCAGTTGAAGGTTTTGTTCCAGTCCTACAGTCTCTGTTGAAGGTTTTGTTCCAGTCCTACAGTCTCAGCTGAAGGTTTTGTTCCAGTCATTCAGTTGAAGGTTTTGTTCCAGTCATTCAGTTTAAGGTTTTGTTCCAGTCCTACAGTCTCAGTTGAAAATTTTGTTCCAGTCCTACAGTCTCAGTTGAAGATTTTGTTCCAGTCCTACAGTCTCAGTTGAAGGTTTTGTTCCAGTCATTCAGTTGAAGGTTTTGTTCCAGTCCTACAGTCTCAGTTGAAGGTTTTGTTCCAGTCCTACAGTCTCAGTTGAAGGTTTTGTTCCAGTCCTACAGTCTCTGTTGAAGGTTTTGTTCCAGTCCTACAGTCTCAGTTGAAGGTTTTGTTCCAGTTCTACAGTTCTACAGTCTCAGTTTAAGGTTTTGTTTCAGTCCTACAGTCTCAGTTTAAGGTTTTGTTTCAGTCCTACAGTGTCAGTTGAAGGTTTTGTTCCAGTCATTCAGTTGAAGGTTTTGTTCCAGTTCTACAGTCTCAGCTTGTCAAGGATGTTGTAGGTGGGTGTGGTGGTGGAATCAGGCGCAGGACGCAGAAGTACAGTTCAAAAGACTTTAGTGCAAACTCCAACAGTGCAAGCACCAAAATAGCCTGAAGGCGAAAACTCCGCATCACAGGCGAAAACAAAACGGGCGCACAAACAGGTGCGACAAAACACTCCAAACTATGGAGGAACAGCTCAACCGAGCAAACAGTAAATACATCCAGCAAAACGCACGACAGTGAAAACAATCACACACAACACCTGACAAACACAACGAGAACTTATAGGACACTAATGACACTAAACGATAACAGGTGTACAACTACCAGACCAGACCAAACGAACATAGAAACATACAACGGTGGCAGCTAGTATTCCGGAGACGGCGAACGCCGAAGCCTGCCCGAGCAAGGAAGAGAGGCAGCCTCGGCCGAAACCGTGACAGTACCCCCCCTTGACGCGCGGCTCCAGACGTGCGCCGACTCGGCCTCGGGGACGACCAGGAGGACGCGGAGCTGGGGTGCGTCGGGTGACCACGATGGAATTCCGTCAGAGAGACGGGTCCAAAATGTCTCTCCTCGGCACCCAGCACCGCTCCTCCGGGGCCGTACCCCTCCCACTCCACTAGATATTGGAGACCCCCATCCGACGTCCTCGAATCCAAGATGGACTGCACGGAGTACGCGGTGCCCCCTCGATGTCCAATGGGGGCGGAGGAGTCTCCCTGATCTCATTTTCTTGGAGTGGACCAGCTACCACCGGCCTGAGAAGAGACACATGGAACGAGGGGTTAATACTTTTATACTCAACAGGTAGTTGTAATCTGTAACACACCTCGTTCAATCTTCTCAGGACTTTAAATGGCCTACAAACCGCCGACCCAGTTTCCGACAGGGCAGGCGGAGGGGCAGGTTCCTGGTAGAGAGCCAGACTCGATCACCAGGTGCGTACACCGGTCCCTCACTGCGGTGGAGATCGGCGCTCGCCTTTTGACGACGGAGGGCCCGCTGCAGGTGGGACGTGTGCAGCGTTCCATGTCTCCTCCGAGCGCCGCACCCACTCATCCACCGCAGGAGCCTCGATCTGGCTCTGCTGCCAAGGTGCCAGAACCGGCTGGTAACCTAACACACATTGGAAAGGGGTTAGGTTAGTGGAGGAATGGCGTAGGGGAATTCTGGGCCATTTCGGCCCAGGGAACGACCTTGCCCACTCCTCCGGCCGGTCCTGGCAGTATGTTCTAAGAAACCTACCCACATCCTGGTTCACACGTTCCACCTGCCCATTACTCTCCGGGTGGTAACCCGAGGTAAGGCTCACCGAGACCCCCAACCGCTCCATAAAGGCTCTCCAGACTCTGGAGGTGAATTGGGGACCTCGATCAGACACAATATCCTCGGGTACCCCGTAGTGCCGGAACACATGGGTGAATAGCTCTTCGGCGGTCTGCAGGGCAGTAGGAAGGCCCGGCATAGGGAGCAAACGACAGGCCTTAGAAAACCGGTCCACAACGACCAGTATCGTGGTATTCCCCTGTGAAGGAGGAAGGTCAGTGATGAAATCCACCGAGAGGTGAGACCACGGTCGTTGTGGAATGGGCAGGGGTAGTAACTTACCCCTAGGTAGATGTCTAGGCGCCTTACACTGGGCGCACACCGAGCAGGAGGAAACATAAACCCTCACATCCCTCGCCAACGTGGGCCACCAGTACTTGGCACTAAGACAGTGCACTGTCCGGCCGATACCAGGGTGTCCAGAGGAGGGTGATGTGTGAGCCCAATAGATCAATCGATCCCGAACCTCGAGCGGAACGTACTTCCGACCCTCCGGGCATTGAGGTGGACTAGGGTCGGTGCGTAACGCCCGCTCGAGTTCAGCATCGACCTCCCACACTACCGGTGCCACCAGACAAGACTCTGGCAGTATGGGAGTGGGCTCCACGGACCTCTCCTCCGTGTCATACCGCCGAGACAGCGCGTCTGCCTTACCGTTCTGTGACCCAGGGATGTATGTGATCTTAAATATGAAACGGGTCAAAAACATATTCCACCGCGCCTGGCGAGGGTTCAGTCTCCTCGCTGCCCGGATGTACTCCAGGTTACGGTGGTCCGTCAAAATGAGGAAAGGGTGTTGAGCCCCCTCAAGCCAGTGCCTCCACACCTTTAGGGCCTGTACCACGGCTAACAGCTCCCTGTCCCCTACGTCATAGTTTCGCTCCGCCGGACTGAGCTTCTTGGAATAAAAGGCACAGGGGCGGAGTTTAGGTGGCGCGCCGGACCGCATGTCAAGCACGGCTCCTATACCGGCCTCTGACACGTCCACCTCTACCTGAAATGGTAAAGAAGGATCCGGATGCGCTAGCACCGGGGCCGAGGTAAACAGGTCCTTCAGCCTCCTAAACGCCCTGTCCGCCTCGGCTGACCACTGCAGACGCACCGGACCCCCCTTCAAAAGAGACGTTATGGGAGCTGCCACCTGTCCAAAACCCCGGATAAACCTCCGGTAGTAATTCGCAAACCCCAAAAACTGCTGCACCTCCTTCACAGTGGTTGGCGTTTGCCAATTACGCACGGCTGACACCCGGTCTACCTCCATCTTCACCCCTGACGCAGACAACTGATAACCCAAAAAGGAGACCGACTCCTGGAAAAACAGACACTTCTCTGCCTTGACATACAGGTCGTGCTCCAACAGCCTCCGCAAAACTCGGCGCACCAGGGCCACATGCTCGACTCGGGTAGACGAGTACACGAGAATGTCATCTATGTACACAACCACCCCCTGCCCCTGCATGTCCCTGAAGATCTCATCCACGAATGATTGGAAAACTGAAGGAGCGTTCATCAACCCGTATGGCATGACCAGATACTCGTAATGACCCGAGGTGGTACTAAAGGCTGTCTTCCATTCATCGCCCTCCCTAATGCGCACTAAGTTGTACACGCTCCTGAGATCTAATTTAGTGAAGAAACGCGCCCCGTGCAATGACTCCGTCATGGTCGCAATCAACGGGAGTGGATAACTGTACTTCACCGTGATCTGATTGAGACCACGGTAATCAATGCACGGGCGTAACCCACCATCCTTTTTCTTCACAAAAAAGAAACTCGAGGACACAGGGGAAGTGGAGGGCCGTATGTATCCTTGTCTCAGAGATTCGTCTATGTAAGTCTCCATAGCTCTCTTCTCCTCCTGAGACAGAGGATACACATGGCTCCGTGGGAGCGCAGCTCCTGCCTGGAGGTCTATCGCACAATCTCCCTGCCTATGGGGAGGCAACTGCGTTGCCCTCGACTTACTGAACACAATAGCCAAATCCCCATACTCAGGGGGAACGTGCAATGCGGGCACCTGGTTTGGACTCTCCACCGAGGTAGCCCCTATGGAAACGCCTAAACATCGACCCACACACTGAGTAGACCACTCCATCAGAGCCCTCTCCTGCCACGAAATAGACGGGTTATGGGTACTCAACCAGGGCATGCCCAGCACCACCGGATACGCAGGCGAGTCGATCAGAAATAGCTGGATCATCTCCTGATGACCCCCCTGCGCACACATACTAAGTGGCGCTGTGACCTCCCTGATCAAGCCCGCACCCAACGGACGGCTATCTAGGGCATGAACGGGGAAGGGAACGTCAACAGGGAGAAGGGGAATCCCTAAGGCTAAACAAAATCTCTTATCAACAAAATTCCCAGCCGCGCCTGAATCTACCAGCGCCTTATGCTGGGAATGAGGTGCAACCTGTGGAAAACGCACAGGTATACAGAAGTGTGCAACAGAGAGCTCTGGGTGAGTGGGGCGCCTACTCACCTGGAAGGGCTCCCCAGTGCGGGGCCTGTCGTCTTCTCCCCTAGGAGGCCATCCCCAGCACTTAGCCGCGGTGTGTCCTCCCCGACCACAGTTGGTGCAGGAGATGGACCCCCTCGTACTCCGACCCCTCCTCTCTCTAGCGCCAGCGCCCCCGAGCTCCATGGGGCACGGCTCGGAGGCGCTGGAGGGTGAAATGGACGGACCCCCCTCGGGACGTCCGCGGGTCGCTAGCAGGGTATCCAGCCTGATGGACATGTCGACTAACTGGTCGAACGAGAGGCTGGTGTCCCGACAGGCCAGCTCCCTACGGACGTCCTCCCGTAGACTACAGCGGTAGTGATCAATGAGGGCCCGCTCATTCCACCCTGCATCTGCCGCTAGAGTACGGAATTCCAACGCGAACTCCTGGGCACTCTTCTTCCCCTGCCGGAGGCAGAACAGACGCTCCCCCGCCGCTTTCCCCTCCGGGGGATGGTCAAACACCGCCCTGAAGCGGCGGGAGAACTCGTCGTACGTGATGGTGGTAGCGTCTATTCTCCTCCACTCTGCGTTGGCCCATTCTAACGCCTTGCCGGAAAGGCAGGAGATCAGGGCGGACACGCTCTCATGTCCCGAGGGCGCCGGGTGCACGGTGGCCAGGTAAAGCTTCACCTGGAGAAGGAAGCCCTGACACCCGGCAGTGGTCCCATCGTAGGCCCTCGGGAGCGAGAGTCGAACTCCTCTGGGTTCCGGAGCGGGAATGGGCTGGCTTGCCGATGGTGAGGGCAGGGAAGATGGCGTTGGGGGGGCTCCTCGGGTCTCCCAGCGTTGGAGGGTGGTGATCACCTCCTGCAGGGCGGACCCCATCCGCAGGATCTGGTCATTCTGCTCGCGGACCCTGTCCTCCAACGTCTCCTGTGCTGCTGCGGCTCCTGCTGATTCCATTCGAGCATTCTTATTCTGTCAAGGATGTTGTAGGTGGGTGTGGTGGTGGAATCAGGCGCAGGACGCAGAAGTACAGTTCAAAAGACTTTAGTGCAAACTCCAACAGTGCAAGCACCAAAATAGCCTGAAGGCGAAAACTCCGCACACAGGCGAAAACAAAACGGGCGCACAAACAGGTGCGACAAAACACTCCAAACTATGGAGGAACAGCTCAACCGAGCAAACAGTAAATACATCCAGCAAAACGCACGACAGTGAAAACAATCACACACAACACCTGACAAACACAACGAGAACTTATAGGACACTAATGACACTAAACGATAACAGGTGTACAACTACCAGACCAGACCAAACGAACATAGAAACATACAACGGTGGCAGCTAGTATTCCGGAGACGACGAACGCCGAAGCCTGCCCGAGCAAGGAAGAGAGGCAGCCTCGGCCGAAACCGTGACACAGCTGAAGGTTTTGTTCCAGTCATTCAGTTGAAGGTTTTGTTCCAGTCATTCAGTTGAAGGTTTTGTTCCAGTTCTACAGTCTCAGTTAATGGTTTTGTTCCAGTTCTACAGTCTCAGTTTAAGGTTTTGTTTCAGTCCTACAGTCTCAGTTGAAGGTTTTGTTCCAGTCCTACAGTCTCAGTTGAAGGTTTTGTTCCAGTCCTACAGTCTCAGTTGAATGTTTTGTTCCAGCCCTACAGTCTCAGCTGAAGGTTTTGTTCCAGTCCTACAGTGTCAGTTGAAGACTCTGAACGTGGCATCCAAGGTCATCCACCAAAACACTCCTGTAAAGTCAAAGCCAGGAAGCCTCTTCAGAGTCAAAGCCAGGATGCCTCTTCAGAGTCAAAGCCAGGATGCCTCTTCAGAGTCAAAGCCAGGAAGCCTCTTCAGAGTCAAAGCCAGGAAGCCTCTTCAGAGTCAAAGCCAGGAACCATCTTCAGAGTCAAAGCCAGGAAGCCTCTTCAGAGTCAAAGCCAGGAACCATCTTCAGAGTCAAAGCCAGGATGCCTCTTCAGAGTCAAAGCCAGGAACCATCTTCAGAGTCAAAGCCAGGATGCCTCTTCAGAGTCAAAGCCAGGAACCATCTTCAGAGTCAAAGCCAGGATGCCTCTTCAGAGTCAAAGCCAGGAACCATCTTCAGAGTCAAAGCCCGGATCCTCTTCAGAGTCAAAGCCAGGAAGCCTCTTCAAGAAATGACTAAATAGGGCAAGGCTCTTACTTGTACTAACTTGCCAGTCCTTTTTTGCATAATCTCCAATGTCTTCCCTTTCATTTGACACCATGTGATCATGTGTACTGTATGTGTAATATTTGCTCAGCTATACGCAATAGGAGGCTACGATTGGTTGCGATTGATTATGCCATAAAAGGCCATATTTTGCTTTAAGGACATAGAGGTCACAGCTCACTGTAAGGGCCAGTGTATATCCACCTGAGACTTACCCCAGTGTTTTACCCAAAAGGCTCAGGCTTTTGTGAATCCATCTCCGCGGCCTGGCTCCAGTATCCCGCTGGGCCATGGTCTCAGTGGACCTGCTCTCTCTGACTTGGAGCCAAGGCCCTGGCCACCACTACTTTTCAGCTTGTATTTTACATAAGAATGGGCTATGATCATGGGTTAACGCCTTCTCCCAAAGCAACTGTCCCTGATACAGAGGTTGATGCCCCAAGTATTTAAAAAAATTTTTTTTTAATTATTTTTATTTTTTTAAATTATTTTTTCTGGGGGATGGATCAGCTTAATATTTTTTATTTTATTTTATTTCACCTTTATTTAACCAGGTAAGCCAGTTGAGAACAGGTTCTCATTTACAACTGCGACCTGGCCAAGATAAAGCAAAGTAGTGCAATAAAAACAACACAGAGTTACATATGGGGTAAAAAAACATAAAGTCAGAAATACAACAGAAAATATATATACAGTGTGTGCAAATGTAGCAAGTTATGGAGGTAAGGCAATAAATAGGCTATGGTGCAGAATAATTACAATAGTATTAACACTGGAATGCTAGATGTGCAAGAGATTATGGTCCTCTGTAGCTCAGCTGGTAGAGCACGGCGCTTGTAACGCCAAGGTAGTGGGTTCGATCCCCGGGACCACCCATACACAAAAATGTATGCACGCTTGACTGTAAGTCGCTTTGGATAAAAGCGTCTGCTAAATGGCATATTATTATTATTATTATTATTATTATTATTATTATTATTATTATTATTATTATTATTATTATGTGCAAATAGAGATACTGGGGTGCAAAAGAGCAAAATAAATAACAATATAGGGATGAGGTAGTTGGGTGGGCTAATTTCAGATGGGCTGTGTACAGGTGCAGTGATCGGTAAGGTGCTCTGACAACTGATGCTTAAAGTTATTGAGGGAGATAAGAGTCTCCAGCTTCAGAGATTTTTGCAATTCGTTCCAGTCATTGGCAGCAGAGAACTGGAAGGAATGGCGACCAAAGGAGGTGTTGGCTTTGGGAATGACCAGTGAGATATACCTGCTGGAGCGCAGACTACGGGTGGGTGCTGCTATGGTGACCAATGAGCTAAGATAAGGCGGGGATTTGCCTAGCAGTGATTTATAGATGGCCTGGAGCCAGTGGGGTTTGACGACGAACATGTAGTGAGGACCAGCCAACAAGAGCGTACAGGTCACAGTGGTGGGTAGTGTATGGGGCTTTGGAGACAAAACGGATGGCACTGTGATAGACTACATCCAATTTGCTGAGTAGAGTGTTGGAGGCTATTTTGTAAATGACATCGCCGAAGTCAAGGATCGGTAGGATAGTCAGTTTTACGAGGGCATGTTTGGCAGCATGAGTGAAGGAGGCTTTGTTGCGAAATAGGAAGCCGATTCTAGATTTAACTTTGGATTGGAGATTCTTTATGTGAGTCTGGAAGTTGAGTTTACAGTCTAACCAGACTCCTAGGTATTTGTAGTTTCCACATACTCTAGGTCAGACCCGTCGAGAGTGGTGATTCTAGTCGGGTGGGCGGGTGCCAGCAGCGTTCGATTGAAAAGCATGCATTTAGTTTTACTAGTGTTTAAGAGCAGTTGGAGGCTACTGAAGGATTGTTGTATGGCATTGAAGCTCGTTTGGAGGTTTGTTAACACAGTGTCCAATGAAGGGCCAGATGAATACAAAATGGTGTCGTCTGCGTAGAGGTGGATCTGAGAGTCACCAGCAGCAAGAGCGACATCATTGATATACACGGAGAAAAGTGTCGGCCCAAGAATTGAACCCTGTGGCACCCCCATAGAGACAGATAGATAGATTGCAGATAGATTGTATCTTCTATCAATGTAATTATCTGCATCACTTTCAATCCCCCATGTTTTTTATATATACAGTGGGGAGAACAAGTATTTGATACACTGCCGATTTTGCAGGTTTTCCTACTTACAAAGCATGTAGAGGTCTGTAATTTTTATCATAGGTACACTTCAAATGTGAGAGACGGAATCTAAAACTAAAATCCAGAAAATCACATTGTATGATTTTTAAGTAAATCATTTGCATTTTATTGCATGACATAAATATTTGATCACCTACCAACCAGTAAGAATTCCGGCTCTCACAGACCTGTTAGTTTATCTTTAAGAAGCCCTCCTGTTCTCCACTCATTACCTGTATTAACTGCACCTGTTTGAACTCGTTACCTGTATAAAAGACACCTGTCCACACACTCAATCAAACAGACTACAACCTCTCCACAATGGCCAAGACCAGAGAGCTGTGTAAGGACATCAGGGATAAAATTGTAGACCTGCACAAGGCTGGGATGGGCTACAGGACAATAGGCAAGCAGCTTGGTGAGAAGGCAACAACTGTTGGCGCAATTATTAGAAAATGGAAGAAGTTCAAGATGACGGTCAATCACCCTTGGTCTGGGGCTCCATGCAAGATCTCACCTTGTGGGGCATCAATGATCATGAGGAAGGTGAGGGATCAGCCCAGAACTACACGGCAGGACCTAGTCAATGACCTGAAGAGAGCTGGGACCACATTCTCAAAGAAAACCATTAGTAACACACTACGCCGTCATGGATTAAAATCCTGCAGCACACGCAAGGTCCCCCTGCTCAAGCCAGCGCATGTCCAGGCCCATCTGAAGTTTGCCAATGACCATCTGGATGATCCAGAGGACGAATGGGAGAAGGTCATGTGGTCTGATGAGACAAAAATAGAGCTTTTTGGTCTAAACTCCACTTGCCGTGTTTGGAGGAAGAAGAAGGATGAGTACAACCCCAAGAACACCATCCCAACCGTGAACCATGGAGGTGGAAACATCATTCTTTGGGGATGCTTTTCTGAAAAGGGGACAGGACGACTGCACCATATTGAGGGGAGGATGGATGGGGCCATGTATCACGAGATCTTGGCCAACAACCTCCTTCCCTCAGTAAGAGCATTGAAGATGGGTCGTGGCTGGGTCTTCCAGCATGACAACGACCCAAAACACACAGCCAGGGCAACTAAGGAGTGGCTCCATAAGAGGCATCTCAAGGTCCTGGAGTGGCCTAGCCAGTCTCCAGACCTGAACCCAATAGAAAATCTTTGGAGGGAGCTGAAAGTCCATATTGCCCAGCGACAGCCCCGAAACCTGAAGGATCTGGAGAAGGTCTGTATGGAGGAGTGGGCCAAAATACCTGCTGCAGTGTGTGCAAACCTGGTCAAGACCTACAGGAAATGTATGATCTCTGTAATTGCAAACAAAGGTTTCTGTAACAAATATTAAGTTTTGCTTTACTGATGTATCAAATACTTATGTCATGCAATAAAATGCAAATGAATTACTTAAAAATCATACAATGTGATTTTCTGGATTTTTGTTTTAGATTCCGTCTCTCACAGTTGAAGTGTACCTATGATAAAAAATTACAGACCTCTACATGCTTTGTAAGTAGGAAAACCTGCAAAATCGGCAGTGTATCAAATACTTGTTCTCCCCACTGTAAATACTCCCCTTTATTACTTTTCAACCCCGCCATCCTTTCCCTACTTGGAATAAATTAGTGAACAACAATGCCCAGGCCTCTACTTCCGGTCTATACTTACTATCTACACCTTATGGACACAGTTAATTTTACAATAATTCTATTATATATATTATAATTTTTTGCTCCTGAACTTCTTCTACTCTCAACCTCTCCGATCATTTTCATGATGTCCATCCGGTTTGCTTCTATATGCCATATCTTTCTAACTGTGCTCTTTCCCAAAAGCTCCCAACATACAACCTATATACTTATTATGGACACAGTATGCTTACATTATTAGCTATCTTTGTTATTATTTGTTGTTATTTGTTATTAGTCCCATCCTTCAACTCCATTCAACACCTCCCATCTATCTCTTAACACCATCCATATAGGATTTCTATTTGCCATATATATTTCAACCGTACTGTGATGTTTTATAAAAGTTCTGAACCTTTCTATTCTCATTGTTTCTACAGATTGTGAATTAAAAATAAACATTTTTGCTAAAAGTATTATTATATTATTGATCGATTGACTATGACTTTTCAGATCACCCAGTAATGCTATCTGCAAGGTTAGCTCCAGGTAAATATTGCAATCCTTTAGCCATTCCTGGACCTGTGTCCAAAAACAAGCTACAAATGGACAGAACCAAAACAAATGATCTAATGATTCTGTCTCTTCACAGCAAAATCTGCAGAGCTGGGAAGATTGTATCCCCCATATAAATAACATTCTATTGGTAGCAAGAATTTTATATAATAATTTAAATTGAAAGATTCTAATTTTTGAATCCGGTGTCGTTTTGCGTGTCAGTTCATAAACACTATGCCATGGGATCGGTACGTCAAAAATCTCTTCCCAACTATTTTGCAATCTATATCGGACGGCTGTCAATCTTTTGGTCCTTAAGTGAAACTGATATACTTTTTTATTTATCACAGTTTTCCTTAACCAATTATGGTCTTTAATGCAAGGCCGACAGACAAGTTCCTTACTTTCTCCCCCTTCCACTTTCCTCTTCCACTTTTGCGGTAAGGCTGCAATTATTTGGTCGTAATTTTGGGTAGAGCAGACATTTCCATATGTTTTTGTTAGCTGCATGTGCGACATAACTCCACCAGTCCTACCGATGATATCATTTACGAAGATTATACCTTTTTTAAACATTCTGTCAAAAAATAAAGTTTTTTTGTCAATTAGTATATTTGAATTTAACCACAATATTTGTTGCATTATTTGTTCTGTCGTTTCTGGAGGATTAAATTGAAATTGCAACCAACTTTCTATGGCTTGTTTTAGAAATAGTGATATTTGGGAGATTATTTCCTTTTCAAAGAACTGCAAATGAGTTGTTGTAATCTGAATAAAGGGAAAAAGGCCTTTCTTGAACATTGGGTGAGACAATCTTACTAATTTGCTTGAGAACCAGTTCGGATTTATGTATAACTTTTGTATGACTGAAGCTTTTAGTGATAGGTCTAATGCTTTAATATTTAATAATTTCTGTCCTCCGAATTCATATTCATTATATAAATATGCCCTTTTAATTTTGTCTGGCTTGCCGTTCCAAATAAAATATTTTTTTCTCATATAATTTAAAAAACGGTTTGCTAAGCGTAGGCAAGACCATAAGCAAATAGGTAAACTGGGATAATACTAAAGAGTTAATCAGGGTGATTTTTCCACAAATTGACTGGTATTTTCCTTTCCATGGTAGTAAGATCTTATCTATTTTTGCTAACTTTCTATAAATTTTTTTTGAAGTGAGATAATTTATTTCCTTTGGGATATGTATTCCGAGTATATCCACATCAGCATCAGACCATTTTATTGGTAAACTACATGGTAATGTAAAAATTGTATTTTTTAGTGATCCAATACGTAATATAGTACATTTGTCATAATTTGTTTGTAATCCAGAGAGGTTAGAAAATGTATATAGATCCTCTATGAGGCTGTGGAGGGATTCTAGTTGTGGATTTAAAAGAAAACATGAATCATCAGCGTACAATGACACCTTCGTTTTTAAGCCCTGGATTTCTAATCCTCTGATATTATTATTGGATCTGATTTTAATAGCTAACATCTCGATGGCCACAATAAATAGATATGCCGATAGTGGACAACCTTGTTTCACTCCTCTTGACAGTTTAAAACTTTCTGAGAAATAGCCATTATTTACTATTTTACACCTAGGGTTACTATACATGATTTTGACCCATTTTATAAGAGATTCTCCAAAATTGAAATGCTCCAGGCATTTACAGTGGTGAAAAAAAGTATTTAGTCAGCCACCAATTGTGCAAGTTCTCCCACTTAAAAAGATGAGAGAGGCCTGTAATTTTCATCATAGGTACACGTCAACTATGACAGACAAATTGAGATTTTTTTTTCCAGAAAATCACATTGTAGGATTTTTAATGATTTTTTTTGCAAATTATGGTGGAAAATAAGTATTTGGTCACCTACAAACAAGCAAGATTTCTGGCTCTCACAGACCTGTAACTTCTTCTTTAAGAGGCTCCTCTGTCCTCCACTCGTTACCTGTATTAATGGCACCTGTTTGAACTTATTATCAGTATAAAAAACACCTGTCCACAACCTCAAACAGTCACACTCCAAACTACACTATGGCCAAGACCAAAGAGCTGTCAAAGGACACCAGAAACAAAATTGTAGACCTGCACCAGGCTGGGAAGACTGAATCTGCAATAGGTAAGCAGCTTGGTTTGAAGAAATCAACTGTGGGAGCAATTATTAGGAAATGGAAGACATACAAGACCACGGATAATCTCCCTCGATCTGGGGCTCCACGCAAGATCTCACCCCGTGGGGTCAAAATGATCACAAGAACGGTGAGCAAAAATCCCAGAACCACACGGGGGGACCTAGTGAATGACCTGCAGAGAGCTGGGACCAAAGTAACAAAGCCTACCATCAGTAACACACTACGCCGCCAGGGACTCAAATGTATCGTGAGATTTTGCGTGAAAACCTCCTTCCATCAGCAAGGGCATTGAAGATAAAACATGGCTGGGTCTTTCAGCATGACAATGATCCCAAACACACCGCCCGGGCAACGAAGGAGTGGCTTCGTAAGAAGCATTTCAAGGTCCTGGAGTGGCCTAGCCAGTCTCCAGATCTCAACTCCATAGAAAATCTTTGGAGGGAGTTGAAAGTCCGTGTTGCCCAGTGACAGCCCCAAAACATCACTGCTCTAGAGGAGATCTGCATGGAGGAATGGGCCAAAATACCAGTAACAGTGTGTGAAAACCTTGTGAAGACTTACAGAAAACGTTTGACCTGTGTCATTGCCAACAAATGGTATATAACAAAGTATTGAGAAACTTTTGTTATTGACCAAATACTTATTTTCCACCATAATTTGCAAATAAATTCATTAAAAATCCTACAATGTGATTTTCTGGATTTTTTTTTCTCATTTTGTCTGTCATAGTTGACGTGTACCTATGATGAAAATTACAGGCCTCTCTCATCTTTTTAAGTGGGAGAACTTGCACAATTGGTGGCTGACTAAATACTTTTTTCCCACACTGTATATACAAACCCCAGTCGAACTTTATGAATAGCAGTCCTGGTTTCCCATATTTTCCCTAGTGTTCTATTGTTTCCAATACTTGCCTTATATTATCTCCAATGTATCTTCCATGTAAAAAATCTGTCTGATTAGAATGAATAATATCCGACAATACCTTTTTAATTCTATGCACTATACATTTTGCTAGAATTTTTGCATCACAACACTGAAGTGTAAGGGGCCTCCAATTTTGTAAATGGACTGGATCTTTATATTTTCCACTTGTATCCTGTTTCAGTAATAATGAGATCAGACCTTCTTCTTGAGTGTCAGATAATCTACCATTTACATAGGAGTGGTTAAAACATTCTAATAACGGTCCTCTTAGTATATCAAAAATTTTTTTGGTATACCTCGACTGGTATGCCATCCAACCCTGGAGTTTTCCCAGACTTAAAGTCTTTAATTGCATCCAGAAGTTCCTCCTCTGTAATTTCACCTTCACATGAGTCTTTCTGTGTGGCTGTTAATTTGACATTATCAATAGAAAAAAAATCGCTACCATTAGCTTCAGTTAGAGGAGATGGAGGCGACTGAAAAGAAAACATATGCTTAAAGTATTTTGTTTCTTCCTTCAAAATATCATTTGGTGAATTATGGGTGACTCCGTCAATTGTAACCAGTTTCATTAAGTTCTTTTTGGTAGCATTCCTATGTTGAAAATTAAAAAATAATTTTGTGCATTTTTCCCCATATTCCATCCAGTTTGCTTTATTTTTGTAATATATTACACTTGATCTTTCTTGAATAAGTTTCTCCATTTATTTTAGTTTTTCCTCTAATTTATTCTGAGCCTCTATGTTACAGTTTTTATTGCCATCTATCTGTTCTGTTAGACTTTCTATTTCCTTTCTTAGTATAAACTCTTTTGACCTAAATTGCTTTTGTTTTCGAGATGAGTACTGAATTGCATGGCCTCTAAAGGCACATTTAAAGGTGTCCCATACAATAAGGGGATTCGCTGTACCTATGTTATGTTGGAAAAAGTCAGTTATAAATTCCTTTGTTCTAATTATAAATAAATGATAATCCAATAGGCTTTGATACAATTTCCAATATCCTCGCCCACGTGGAAATTCAGTAAGAGTAATGTATATGCCTATTATATGATGGTCCGACCGCATTCTGTCCCCTATCAACACTTTTTTTTTACTTTTGGTGCCAACGAGAATGAGATAAGAAAGAAGTCAAGACGACTAGCTTGATTGAGTCTCCGCCATGTATATCTCACTAGATCAGGATATTTAAGCCTCCATATATCTACTAGTTCTAATGTATCCATGACATTCACAATTTCCTTAAGAGCATGTGGGTGATTGTTTGTGGTGTGATTTCCTTTACGGTCCATTGAGCTATTTAAAACAGTATTATAATCCCCCACCATAATAATATTGCCTTGAATTGCTTGCAGGGTTGATAATTTATTATATATATTGTCAAAGAATTGTGGATCATCATTATTTGGTCCGTAAAGGTTAATGAGCCATATCTGTTTATGGTCCAATAACAAATTTAAAATAATCCATCTACCTTGCGTATCTATTTGGAAAATTTGCACATTCGGATCGAAATTACTATTAATTAATATCATCACCCCCTTTTGAATTTCTTTGCCCATGGGAGAAGTATATTTCACCCCCCATTCTTTTTCCACGCTACTTCATCTCGAATTGTTGAATGAGTTTCCTGTAAACAATAGATATTATATTCCTTCTCTTTGAGCCATGTAAATATTGTTCTTCTTTTGTTATTATCAGCTAAGCCATTACAATTATAACTGGCTATACTTATTTCACCATACACCATAATGAGATACAAGTTTCAAGTCTATTTATCATTATATATGTTTGTAAATTTACCAATAAAAAATACCGTAATGATTGAGTGTCCATATACAGTGGGGAGAACAAGTATTTGATACACTGCCGATTTTGCAGGTTTTCCTACTTACAAAGCATGTAGAGGTCTGTAATTTTTATCATAGGTACACTTCAATTGTGAGAGACGGAATCTAAAACAAAAATCCAGAAAATCTCATTGTATGATTTTTAAGTAATTCATTTGCATTTTATTGCATGACATAAGCATTTGATACATCAGAAAAGCAGAACTTAATATTTGGTACAGAAACATTTGTTTGCAATTACAGAGATCATACGTTTCCTGTAGGTCTTGACCAGGTTTGCACACACTGCAGCAGGGATTTTGGCCCACAGACCTTCTCCAGATCCTTCAGGTTTCGGGGCTGTCGCTGGGCAATACGGACTTTCAGCTCCCTCCAAAGATTTTCTATTGGGTTCAGGTCTGAGACTGGCTAGGCCACTCCAGGACCTTGAGATGCTTCTTACGGAGCCACTCCTTAGTTGCCCTGGCTGTGTGTTTCGGGTCGTTGTCATGCTGGAAGACCCAGCCACGACCCATCTTCAATGCTCTTACTGAGGGAAGGAGGTTGTTGGCCAAGATCTCGCGATACATGGCCCCATCCATCCTCCCCTCAATACGGTGCAGTCGTCCTGTCCCCTTTGCAGAAAAGCATCCCCAAAGAATGATGTTTCCACCTCCATGCTTCACGGTTGGGATGGTGTTCTTGGGGTTGTATTCATCCTTCTTCTTCCTCCAAACACGGCAAGTGGAGTTTAGACCAAAAAGCTCTATTTTTGTCTCATCAGGCCTCATGACCTTCTCCCATTCCTCCTCTGGATCATCCAGATGGTCATTGGCAAACTTCAGACGGGCCTGGACATGCGCTGGCTTGAGCAGGGGGACCTTGTGTGTGCTGCAGGATTTTAATCCATGACGGCGTAGTGTGTTACTAATGGTTTTCTTTGAGAATGTGGTCCCAGCTCTCTTCAGGTCATTGACTAGGTCCTGCCGTGTAGTTCTGGGCTGATCCCTCACCTTCCTCATGATCATTGATGCCCCACAAGGTGAGATCTTGCATGGAGCCCCAGACCAAGGGTGATTGACCGTCATCTTGAACTTCTTCCATTTTCTAATAATTGCGCCAACAGTTGTTGCCTTCTCACCAAGCTGCTTGCCTATTGTCCTGTAGCCCATCCCAGCCTTGTGCAGGTCTACACTTTTATCCCTGATGTCCTTACACAGCTCTCTGGTCTTGGCCATTGTGGAGAGGTTGGAGTCTGTTTGATTGAGTGTGTGGACAGGTGTCTTTTATACAGGTAACGAGTTCAAACAGGTGCAGTTAATACAGGTAATGAGTGGAGAACAGGAGGGCTTCTTAAAGAAAAACTAACAGGTCTGTGAGAGCCGGAATTCTTACTGGTTGGTAGGTGATCAAATACTTATGTCATGCAATAAAATGCAAATTAATTACTTAAAAATCATACAATGTGATTTTCTGGATTTTTGTTTTAGATTCCGTCTATTTTTAAGTCGCTCTGGATAAGAGCGTCTGCTAAATGACGTAAATGTAATGTAATGTCTCTCACAGTTGAAGTGTACCTATGATAAAAATGACAGACCTCTACATGCTTTGTAAGTAGGAAAACCTGCAAAATCGGCAGTGTATCAAATACTTGTTCTCCCCACTGTAGCTGTACCGTGATATTTGCATTGCTACGGAGTAACCCTTCAATTGTTCTCCACTAATTCCCCCGCTAAAGCCCCTCCCCATCCCAAGATGAGCCTTCATCCCAGTGATCAGCATCCCACCCACGTCCCTCCGGATCCCTAGGGCCCCGAGAGGCCAGGACCCATCCATCGAAAACAGCACACAGTGCCACCCACAAAACAGAAGCAGATTAACCGCCAAAAGAATTTCCAATGCTTTCACCTCTCTATATATATACTGTATCTATATAACTATTTAAAAAAAAATATGCATATCCTATTTTCCATCATTATCAATTAATATGCGTAATAATGTCGGCAGTTCACGCGTAGGATTTTAACATATAACCCGGATTGCCATTGTATTACATTTAATTCATTGACAAGCAATTATTATCCTAGCAAATAATTCCCGTGGTCCATCCCATACCCTCCCCCCCAACATCCCCACCCCCCCACAACAGATGCCAGACAAGCACACACGCACATACTCACATACTCCAACACACTCAACCCCCCTCCTCCACAATCCACCATAAAATCAGATACTCAACGGCTGTTATATCCCAGAGCCCAACTCGAGAAATAACCTGATTTACGAGTGCACATACAGTTAAAGCTGATTGAGAAAGCATGCAGATTGAGCAGAAATTGATAACAATGTGAGATTTGATTAATCTACTTAATCTATGTAAAGTCCTAGGTGATGGAGATCAGATCCACCCTCTTCACCTGAGACACAAACACTCTGATCCCCTGTTGTAACCATTTTCCCAAGCATCTCCATGCGGTCAGACCTTTGATTATTTTGTGCCACCTGGGCCACAATGATAAACCCCCTCTCTGATTGTCCGAGTGTGGCCCCCTCTCCATGGGTTACTGCAGCCAGTGTTGCCAGCACTGCCACTACCTGGGTGGGCGTACCCCACCGGAATCCCCACCGGCTAGGTAAAAGGTCGTCAAGGTTCTCATTAGCAGCTTTGAGAATTTCCTTGTATATTATGCTCCCCCATCAGGGGGCTCTGGCTTTGTAGGACCAACCCTGCCAGGCAGGCTCAGAATCTTGAGGGGGCGGTGCTGCTCAAGTAGGTCTCTGACCGCATTTATTTCTCTGTTTAGGCTGCATACTCACAGCAGGTCCATAAAAGAGATGGGAACTTCTCTTTGGTGTATGGGTCGCTCCGGTGGGTGTCCAGGTTATAGGGTTAGGGATCTTCCCATCATGATAGGACAATTAAAAATTAGATTAGATGTATACTATATTGAAAGTGTATTTCCCTCATCTACACAACATTGAAAGCTCTCTCTCTCACTACCCCTGCTCATAGACCCCCGGTCGGCTCTGGGACATGCAACCATTTCCCCTCTCACTCACTTAACACAGCACCTTTTCAAACACAAAAATGCACACCACAAGTCTTTAGTGTCACCCTCCCGATGGAAACACAGTTCCCAAAGTATTAACATTAACATAAACAACACACTGGTGGAACGGACCCATAGAGAGTCTAATTGGAGGTCATTAGAGGTCACAGCTTAGACCTTGTATAACCCACAACCATTTAACCTTTGTTTTTCGGAGTTATAATGAAAATCCCCATGCTGGTTAAATTGGCTAATGCCTGGCTACATGCCGGCTGCAGTGTGGTCTGGGCTCAGTCATGCTAATAATGCCAATTAGTGTGTTATTCATGGGTTTATTTAAGTGCAGACATTCTTTGACCCTGGATTTAAAAAAATAAAAAAAGATTTCACCTTTATTTAACCAGGTAAGCCAGTTGAGAACAAGTTCTCATTTACAACTGCGACCTGGTCAAGATAAAGCAAAGCAGTGTGATTTAAAAACAACAACACAGAGTTACATATGGGGTAAACAAAACGTACAGTCAATAACACAATAGAAAATCTATATACAGTGTGTGCAAATGTAGTAAGTTATGGAGGTAAGGCAATAAATAGGCCATAGTGCAAAATAATTACAATTTAGTATTAACACTGGAATGATAGATGTGCAGAAGATGATGTGCAAATAGAGATACTGGGGTGCAAATGTGCAAAAATAAATAACACTCTGGGGATGAGGACGTCAGACCCCAAATCTTTGTAGTGCCAATGGAAGTGGGGAAACCTCTTAGACGAACCACCTCACAAAGGCTGCGTCACAAATGCCACCCTATTCCCTCCGTATGGAACTATGGGCTCTGGTCCAAAGTAGTGCACTATATGCAGTGCCTTCAGAAAGTTATTCACACCCCTTGACTTTTTCCACATTTAGATGTGTTACAGGCTGAATATTAAAATGGATTAGATTGAGTTTGTTTTTGTCACCGGCCTACACACAATACCCCATAATGTCAAAGTGAAATGATGTTTTTCTAAATGTTTACAAATGAGTAAAAAATGAAAAGCTGAAATGACTTGAGTCAATAAGTATTCAACCCCTTTGTTATGGCAAGCCTAAATAAGTTCAGGAGTAAAAATGTCCTTAACAAGTCACATAATAAGTTGCATGGACTCACTCTGTGTGCAATAATAGTGTTTAACATGATTTTTAAATGACTACCTCATCTCTGTACCCCACACATACAATTATCTGTAAGGTACCTCAGTCGAACAGTGAATTTCAAACACTGATTCAACCACAAAGACCAGGGAGGTTTTCCAATGCCTCGCAAAGAAGGGCACCTATTGGTAAAAAAGCAGACATGAAATATTCCTTTGAGCATGGTGAAGTTATTAAGTACACTTTGGATGGTGTATCAATACACCCAGTCACTACAAAGATACAGGCGTCCTTCCTAACTCAGTTGCCGGAGAGGAAGGAAACCGCTCAGGGATTTACATGCTTGTGATAGGAGAAAACTGAGGATGGACAACAACATTGTAGTTACTCCACAATACTAACCTAATTGACAGAGTGAAAAGAAGGAATACAAATATTCCAAAACATGCATCCTGTTTGCAATAAGGCACTAAAGTAAAACTGCAAAAAAATATATAACTTTATGTCCTGAATACAAAGCTTTATGTTTGGGGCAAATTCAACACAACACATCACTGAGTACTTCTCTTCATATTTTCAAGCATGGTGGTGGCTGCATCATGTTATGGGTATGCTAGTCATCGGCAAGGCCTAGGGAGTTTTTTTAATGATAAAAATAAACGCTAGAGGAAAACCTGGTTCAGTCTGCTTTCCAACAGACACTGGGAGACAAATTCACCTTTCAGCAGGACAATAACCTAAAACACAAGGCCAAACATACAACGGTTTACCGGCCCTCGACTTCATCACGGGTCTAACAACACCTGTGCCAATATATCCTCCAAACACCGGCTTCGAGGGCATTATCACTTAAGTATATACTGTATTCTAGTCAAGGCTCATCCTATATAACTACTGCTGTACACACCTTCTCTATTCATATACTGTCCACACTGTCTATACACACCAATATATACACTGAGTGTACAAAACATTAGCAACACCTGCTCTTTACATGATGTAAACTGACCAGGTGAATCCAGGTGAAAGCTATGATCCCTTATTGATGTCACTTGTTAAATCCACTTCAATCAGTGTAGATGAAGGGGAGGAGACAGGTTAAAGAAAGATTTTTAAGCATTGAGACATGGATTGTGTATGTGTGCCATTCAGAGGGTGAATGGGCAAAATTAAATGCCTTTGAACGGGGTATGGTAGTAGGTGCCAGGCTCACCGGTTTGAGTGTGTCAAGAACTGTAATGCTGCTGGGTTTTTCACTCTCAACAGTTTCCCGTGTGTATCAAGAATGGTCCACCACCCAAAGGCCATCCAGCCAACTTGACAACTGTGGGAAGCATTGGAGTCAACATGGGCCAAGCATCCCTGTGGAACGCTTTCGACACCTTGTAGAGTCCATGTCCCGACGAATTGAGGCTATTCCTAATGTTTTGTACACTCAGTGTATAAATCAAATAAAAATCTAATCAAATGTTATTGGTCGCAGACACATATTTAGCAGATGTTATTGCGGGTGTATTGAAATGCTTGTGTTCCTAGCTCCAACAGGGCAGTAGTATCTAACAACACACAGCAATACACACAAATCTAAAGGTAAAAGAATGGAATTAAGAAATATAGAAATATTAGGACGAGCAATGTCGGAGTCCGGAGTATAAATATATACTGTATATATGTGATGGGATGTATTGACATTATGGACAGTATGTGGATAGAATATGTAGTATATGTAGTATATCTGTAGAATACGTGGATAAAATAGTATACTTCTTAACAACACGGCAAGCGGTACCGGAGCGCCAAGTCTAGGTCCAAAAGACTTCTCAACAGCTTCTACCCCCCAAGCCATAAGTCTCCTGAACAGCTAATCATGGCTACCCGGACTATTTTATAAGCATTTCACTGTAATGTCTACACCTGTTGTATTCGGCGCATGAGGCCAATAAAATTTTATTTTATTTGATATACAGCAATAGTTGAATAGGATGGACTTGACTACAATACAGTATATACATATGAAATGAGTAAAACAGTATGTAAACATTATTAAAGTGACCAGTGATTGAGTAACGGGTGGTATCCGGCTAGTGACAGGGACTAAGTTCAGGGCAGGGTACTGGGTGGAGGACGGGAGGTGATGGCTATTTAACAGTCTGATGGCCTTGAGATAGAAGCTGTTTTGCAGTCTCTCGGTCCCAGCTTTGATGCACCTGTACTGACCTCGCCTTCTGGATGATATCGTGGTGAACAGGCTGTGGAGGTCCTTGATGATCTTCTTGGCCTTCCTGTGACACCGGGTGCTGTAGGTGTCCTGGAGGACAGGCAGTGTGCCGCCGGTGATGGGTTGGGCAGACCGTACCACCCTCTGGAGAGCCCTGCGGTTGCGGATGGTGCAGTTACCATTCCAGACGGTGTTACATACCGACAGGATGCTCTCAATGGTGTATCTGTAAAAATAAATGAGGGTCTTATGGGGCCAAGCCACATTTCTTCAGCCTCCTGAGGTTGAAGAGGCGCTGTTGCGCCTTCTTCACGACACTGTCTGTGTGGGTGGACCATTTCAGATTGTCAGTGATGTGTACGCTGAGGAACTTGAAGCTTTTCACCTTCTCCACTGCGGCCCCGTCGATGTGGATAGGGGCATGCTCCCTCTGCTGTTTCCTGAAGTCCACGATCAGCTCCTTTGTTTTGTTGACGTTGAGGGAGAGGTTATTTTCCAGGCACCACTCCGCCAGGGTCCTCTCGTCATTGTTGGTAATCAGTCCTACCACTGTTGTGTCGTCTGCAAACTTGATGATTGAGTTGGAGGTGTGCGTAGCCACGCAGTCATGGGTGAACAGGGAGTACAGGAGGGGGCTGAGCATGCACCCCTGTGGGGCCCCTGTGTTGAGAATCAGCGTGGGGGAGGTGTTGTTGCCTACCCTCACCACCTGGGGGCGGCCCGTCAGGAAGTCCAGGACCCAGTTGCACAGGGCGGGGTTCAAACCCTGGGCCCCGAGCTTAATGATGAGCTTGGAGGGTACGATGGTGTTTTAAGGCTGAGCTGTAGTCAATGAACAGCATTCTTACATAGGTATTCCTCTTGTTCAGATGGGATAGGGCAGTGTGCAGTGCGATGGCGATTGCATCATCCGTGGATCTATTGGGGCGGTATGCGAATTGCAGTGGGTCTAGGGTGACAGGTAAGGTGGAGGTGATATGATCCTTAACTAGCCTCTTAAAGCACTTCATGATGACAGAAGTGAGTGCTACGGGGCGATAGTCATTTAGTTCAGTTACCTTCACTTTCTTGGTTACAGGAACAATGGTGGACATCTTGAAGCAAGTGAGGACAGCAGACTGGGACAGGGAGAGATTGAATATGTCCGTAAACACTGGTCTGCGCATGCCGTCTGGGCCGGCAGCCTTGCGAGGGTTAACACGCCTTAAATGTCTTACTCACGTCGGCCCACGGAGAACGGAGCTCACAGTCCTCGGGAGCGGCCCGCGTCGGGCGGCACTGTGTTATCCTCAAAGCGGGCGAAGAAGGTGTTTAGCTTGTCTGGAAGCGAGACGTCGGGTGTCAGCTACGTGGCTGGTTCTCCCTTTGTAATCCGTGATTATCTGTAGACCCTGCCACATACGTCTCGTGTCTGAGCCGTTGAATTGCGACTTCACTTTGTCTCTGTAACTGATGTTTTGCCTGTTTGATTGCCTTACGGAGGGAATAACTACACTGTTTGTATTCAACCATATTCCCAGTCACCTTGCCATGGTTGAATGCGGTGGTTCACGCTTTCAGTTTTGCCGAACGCTGCCATCTATCCACGGTTTCTTGTTTGGGTAGGTTTTAATAGTCACAGTGGGAACAACATCCCCTATACACTTCCTGATAAACTCAGTCACCGTGTCCGTGTAAACGTCAACGTTATTCTCAGAGGCGACCAGGAAACATCCCGGACACTGACATTGCTCGTTCTGATATTTCTTAATTTCTTTCTTTTTTGGATTATGTGCGTATTGTTTTGTATTGCTAGGTAGTATCACTGCACTGTTGGAGCTAGAACTAGAAACACAAGCATTTCGCTGCACCTTGCGATAACATCTAGCAAATCTGTGTACGTGACCAATAAACTTTGATTTGATGTGTGTGTGTGTGTGTGTGTGTGTGTGTGTGTTTAAGTGCGCGTGTGTATGCTTGCATAGTGTGTGTGTGTGTCATTGTATTTGTGTTCAGCCCATCAGTAGCTGAATGAGGACAGAGTCGTGGTTCTAAATCCTGAAATTATGAATGGACATGACCACCTGACCACTAAGAACTAACAGTACTAAAACTCATTAGAGGTTTGATTACAGCATCTTCTTACTGTAGGATTTAACATTTTGGCCCTTGAAATAATGTGACAGCTTTCACTAATGCTTTCACTGGTTTGCCAATTCAGGCTTGAGCGTGATGAGTCAAATTCAACCCAGGGACAATTGCTCGATCACTTGCTTGAAGTCACCGGGGATAGGTGGGGACCAGAAATCGGCCCAGGCATTTCTAAAACACTGGCCAATGTTTTCTCCCCCTGTCCCCCATTATTAGCCAAATACTTATAATTCAGCCCAGACTCAGAGGTAGGCTAACGGTCAACTAGCAAGCAAGCTAGCACTAATAAGCCAAGGTTGTAAAAATCACAAAACTCTGGTAGGGCCTATTTTAAAACACAACAGGCTGAAAAGTAGACAAAATCAAACAACGGAAAACAGAGGGAAGAACGAACAAATCAAAGTTAAGGAGTAAAAACACAGTTACTAAACAGATACCAGGGAGAAGTGGCAGACAAGCACGACGCCAGCAGATACTCTCGACCCGGAAATGACGTATGGAAGACCATCTCCCTCTGTCTGAGGACGCACTATGTAGTACATTGTGACACTAGAGGAAATGTTTCTGACTCATATTGACGCCGTTTTTCAACGAGATTAGTTGGTTTTTTTTAGGGGGGGCAGTCGTTCATTAAGATGCACCCTTCACCCTGTTTACACCTGACATCAATGAGAACTTATATCCGATCTGGTGATCACTCAGACATCTCAGGGCAAAGGGTTGCATCCCAAACTGCATCCTATTCCCTATATTGTGCCCCAATAGGGCTCTGGTTAAAAGTAGTCTCCCCCTTCCTTGTGGTCCTCTGTAGCTCAGCTGGTAGAGCACGGTGCTTGTAACGCCAGGGTAGTGGGTTCGATCCCCGGGACCACCCATACGTAAAAAATGTATGCACGCATGACTCTAAGTTGCTTTGGATAAAAGCGTCTGCTAAATGGCATATATATTTTTTTTATATAGGGAATAGGGTGCCATTTGGGACACATCTGTAGCCTGCTGGTCTTCACAACCCTTTCCAACATGCCTCCAAAGCGTTGACATCCTTATCACATTTCCTGTTGCAGTTAACGGGCGACATGTCTAGACGCGTTAGCTCTACACAGACACAATGTATCCTTGTTACCCTCCGGTCTTTGTACTTTTACACCTGGCCACTAACTCCGGGTCTCGCTGAGGCAGCCGCACGCACAGAAGCTGAAAGCCTTTAGGCTTACATTGTGTTTTATGGACTACGGATAGATATAGAGGTTTACCTCTGATGAAACAATACAGCAGTGAGATTCAATCAGTAATAGAGATAGAGGAATAGGTATATACAGGAAGTCAACCCCGCCTTCTAGATCCACTACTGTGGGTATATACAGGAAGTCAACACCCCCTTCTAGATCCACTACTGTAGGTATATACAGGAAGTCAACACCCCCTTCTAGATCCACTACTGTAGGTATATCCAGGAAGTCAACCCCCCCCTTCTAGATCCACTACTGTAGGTATATACAGGAAGTCAACCCCGCCTTCTAGATCCACTACTGTGGGTATATACAGGAAGTCAACACCCCTTCTAGATCCACTACTGTAGGTATATACAGGAAGTCAACCCCCCCTTCTAGATCCACTACTGTAGGTATATCCAGGAAGTCAACCCCCCCCTTCTAGATCCACTACTGTAGGTATATACAGGAAGTCAACCCCCTTCTAGATCCACTACTGTGGGTATATACAGGAAGTCAACCCCCTTCTAGATCCACTACTGTGGGTATATACAGGAAGTCAACACCCCCTTCTAGATCCACTACTGTAGGTATATACAGCAAGTCAACCCCCCCCCTTCTAGATCCACTACTGTGGGTATATACAGGAAGTCAACACCCCCTTCTAGATCCACTACTGTACGTACAGTTGAAGTCTGAAATTTACGTACACTTTAGCCAAATATATTTAAACTCAGTTTTTCACAATTCCTGACATTTAATCCTAGTAAAAATGCCCTGTTTTAGGTCAGTTAGGATCACCACTTAAGAATGTGAAATGTCAGAATAATAGTAGAGAGAATGATTTATTTTAGCTTTTATTTCTTTCATCACATTCCCAGTGGGTCAGACGTTTACATACACTCAATTAGTATTTGGTAGCATTGCCTTTCAATTGTTTAACTTGGGTCAAACGTTTCGGGTAGCCTTCCACAAGCTTCCCACAATAAGTTGGGTGAATTTTGGCCCATTCCTCCTGACAGAGCTGGTGTGACTGGAGTCAGGTTTGTAGGCCTCCTTGCTCGCACACGCTTTTTCAGTTCTGTCCACACATTTTCTATAGGATTGAGGGTTAGGGTTAGGGTTAGGGTTAGGGTTTTGTGATGGCCACTCCAATACCTTGACTTTGTTGTCCTTAAGCCATTTTGCCACAACTTTGGAAGTATGCTTGGGGTCATTGTCCATTTGGAAGACCCATTTGCGACCAAGCTTGAACTTCCTGACTGATGTCTTGAGATGCTGCTTCAATATATCCACATAACTTTCCTTCCTCATGATGCCATCTATTTTGTGAAGTGCACCAGTCCCTCCTGCAGCGAAGCACCCCCACAGCATGATGCTGCCACCCCCGTGCTTCACGGTTGGGATGGTGTTCTTCGGCTTGCAAGCATTCCCCTTTTTCCTCCAAACATAACAATGGTCATTATGGCCAAACAGTTCTATTTTTGTTTTATCAGACCAGAGGACATTTCTCCAAAAAGTACAATCTTTGTCCCCATGTGCAGTTGCAAACCGTAGTCTGGCTTTTTTATGGCGGTTTAGGAGCAGAGGCTTCTTCCTTGCTGAGCGGCCTTTCAGGTTATGTCGATATAGGACTCGTTTTACTGTGGATATAGATATGTTTGTAGCTGTTTCCTCCAGCATCTTCACAAGGTCCTTTGCTGTTGTTCTGGAATTGATTTGCACTTTTCGCAACAAAGTACGTTCATCTCTAGGAGACAGAACGCGTCTCCTTCCTGAGCGGTATGACGGCTGCGTGGTCCCATGGGATTTATACTTCGTACTATTGTTTGTACAGATGAACGTGGTACCTTCAGGCGTTTGGAAATTGCTCCCAAGGATGAACCAGACTTGTGGAGGTTTACACATTTTTTCTGAGGTCTTGGCTGATTTCTTTTGATTTTCCCATGATGTCAAGCAAAGAGGCACTGAGTTTGAAGGTAGGCCTTGAAATACATCCACAGGTACACCTCCAATTGACTTAAATGATGTCAATTAGCCTATCAGAAGCTTCTAAAGCCATGACATCATTTTCTGGATTTTTCCAAGCTGTTTAAAGGCACAGTCAACTTAGTGTATGTAAACTTCTGACCCACTGGAATTGTGATACAGTGAATTATAAGTGAAATAATCGTCTGTAAATAATTGTTGGAAAAATTACTTGTGTCATGCACAAAGTAGATGACCTAACCGAATTGCCAAAACTATAGTTTGTTAACAAGACATTTGTGGAGTGGTTGAAAAAATGAGTTTTAATGACTCCAACCTAAGTGTATATAACCTTCCGCCTTCAACTGTATATACAGGAAGTCAACCCCCCATAGTAGATCCAATACTGTAGGAATATACAGGAAGTCAACCCCCCATAGTAGATCCAATACTGTAGGAATATACAGGAAGTCAACCCCCCATAGTAGATCCAATCCTGTAGGAATATACAGGAAGTCAACCCCCCATAGTAGATCCAATACTGTAGGAATATACAGGAAGTCAACCCCCCATAGTAGATCCAATACTGTAGGAATATACAGGAAGTCAACCCCCCATAGTAGATCCAATACTGTAGGAATATACAGGAAGTCAACCCACTGTAGGAATATACAGGAAGTCAACCCACTGTAGGTATTTACAGGAATTCAACCAACCTTCTAGATCCACTACTGTAGGTAACAAAGATCTATGAAGGCACCTTTTTCTTTATTTTAATGAATAAAGGATCAGCCACATTGAAGTGGCCTGGGGTAAAGACTATAGGATCAGTCACCTTGAAGTGGCCTGGGGTAAAGACTATAGGATCAGTCACCTTGAAGTGGCCTGGGGTAAAGAATATAGGATCAGTTACATTGAAGTGGCCTGGGGTAAAGACTATAGGATCGGTCACCTTGAAGTGGCCTGGGGTAAAGACTATAGGATCGGTCACCTTGAAGTGACCTGGGGTAAAGAATGCACCTGATTTTCCTTTTTTGTTCTGGGGGGGCAGAAGGGTGTTTGGGTACGCCCTACGCTTTCATTCTAAAGGATTCTAAAAGTCTCCCCCTTCCTTCCCTCTCACGGGGCATTAATCTTCCCTCTAATGTCTCTGTCTGCAGGACAAAGGGCTGATCTGTTGGGCTCTGTTCTGTCTGGCTGTGCTCATCCCAAACACACAGCACAGCACATACAGGGCTTTTGGAGAGGACCAGGGAGAACAAATGGCTCTGCAGTCCTAGTACACAGTGTTCTTAGAATCTGTCAGATATATACTGCAAAGTAAATAATGGCGCCTTGCCAATGCTATTAGTCCTACTACTGACTCTCTCTCTCTCTCTCTCACATACACACACCAAACCCACCCACAGATAAACACACACCAAACCCGCTCACGTACCGGTCCCACACACACTGAGAGGGAACACACAGTGGGAGGTGGACTTGGCATCGTCTCGTCTGCCAAGGAACAGATTCTGAACTGAACGTTCTCCAGCGACCCAGATTTAGCTAATGCTGTGGAATCCTGTCCCTCACCTCCTTACACACTCACACGTTCTCTCTCTCTCTCTTCTCTCTCTTTATATTTCTCTCTCTCTCTCTCTCTCTCTCTCTCTCTCTCTCTCTCTCTCTCCCTCTCTCTCTCTCTCTCTCTCTCTCTCTCTCTCTCTCTCTCTCTCTCTCTCTCTCTCTCTCTCTCTCTCTCTCTCTCTCCCTCTCACTCTCTCTCTCTCTCTCTCTCTCTCTCTCTCTCTCTCTCTCGCTCTCTGTCTCTGTCTCTCTCTCCCTCTCAATTCAATCTCTCTGTCTCTCTCTCTCTGTCTCTCTCTCTCCCTCTCAATTCAATCTCTCTGTCTCTCTGTCTCTCTGTCTCTCTCTCTCTCTCTCTCTCTCTCTCTCTCTCTCTCCCTCTCAATTCAATCTCTGTCTCTCTCTCTCTCCCTCTCAATTCAATCTCTCTCTCTCTGTCTCTCTCTCTCTCTGTCTCTCTCTCTCCCTCTCAATTCAACTCTCTCTCTCTGTCTCTCTCTGTCTCTCTCTCTCTCCCTCTCAATTCAATCTCTCTCTCTGTCTGTCTGTCTCTCTCTCTCTCTCTCTCTCTCTCTCTCTCTCTCTCTCTCTCTCTCTCTCTCCCTCTCAATTCAATCTATCTATCTGTCTCTCTCTCTCTCTCTCTCTCTCCCTCTCAATTCAATCTCTCTCTCTCCTCTCTCTCTCTCTCTCTCTCTCTCTCTCTCTCTGTCTCTCTCTCTCTCTCTCCCTCTCAATTCAATTTCTCTCTCTGTCTCTCTCTCTCTCCCTCTCAATTCAATCTCTCTCTCTCGCTCCCTCTCAATTCAATCTCTCTCTCTCCCTCTCAATTCAATCTCTCTCTCTCTCTCTCCCTCTCAATTCAATCTCTCTCTCAAATCAATTTCAATTTAAGGGCTTTATTGGCATGGGAAACGTGTGTTAACATTGTCAAAGCAAGTGAAGTAGATAGTAAACAAAGGTGAAATAAACAATAAATATTAGCAGTAAACATTACACTCAGAAGTTTCAAAAGAATAAAGACATTTCAAATGTCATATTATGTATAAATACAGTGTTGTAACAATGTGCAAATAGTTAAAGTACAAATGGGAAAATAAATCAACATAAATTTGGGTTGTATTTACAATGGTGTTTGTTCTTCACTGGTTGCCCCTTTTCTTGTGGCAACAGGTCACAAATCTTGCAGCTGTGATGGCACACTGTGGTTTTTCACCCAGTAGATAAGGGAGTTTATCAAAATTGGGTTTGTTTTCAAATTCTTTGTGGATCTGTGTAATCTGAGGGAAATATGTGTCTCTAATATGGTCATACATTTGGCAGGAGGTTAGGAAGTGCAGCTCAGTTTCCACCTCATTTTGTGGGCAGTGTGCACATAGCCTGTCTTCTCTTGAGAGCCAGGTCTGCCTACGGCGGCCTTTCTCAATAGCAAGGCTATGCTCACTGAGTCTGTACATAGTCAAAGCTTTCCTTAAGTTTGGGTCAGTCACAGTGGTCAGGTATTCTGTGTCACGGTTTCGGCCGAGGCTGCTCCTCCTCCTGGTTCGGGCAGGCTTCGGCGGTTGTCGTCCCCGGAGTACTAGCTGCCACCGATCTATGTTTCATGTTCGTTTGGTTTTGTCTTGATGTTGTACACCTGTGTCTTGTTAGTCCTCGTTAGTGTCCTATTTAGTTCTCGTTGGTTGTGTTTGTCTTTGTGTGTGATTGCTCTTCTGTTTTCGTGTTGGAGCTACGTACTTCCCTCCAGTGTTTTGGAGAGGTTTTTCGCACATGTTAGTGCGCCGTTTGTTTGACGCCTGTGTGCGCCGTGATTTCGCCTTCGGGCTTATTGTGCTTATTTCTCTACGTGAATATTGCACTAAAGTCTTTTGGACTGAGCCTCTGCGTCCTGCGCTTAATTCATGCACCTTCAGCACCCCTGACATTCTGCCACTGTGTACTCTCTGTTTAGGGCCAAATAGCATTCTAGTTTGCTCTGTTTTTTTGTTTGTTCTTTCCAATGTGTCAAGTAATTCTCTTTTTGTTTTCTCATGATTTGGTTGGGTCTAATTGTGTTGTTGTTGTTGTTGTTGTTGTCCTGGGGCTGTGTGGGATCTGTTTGTGTTTGTGAACAGAGCCCCAGGACAAGCTTACTTAGGGGACTCTTCTCCAAGTTCATCTCTCTGTAGGTGATGGCTTTGTTATGGAAGTTTTGGGAATCGCTTCCTTTTAAGTGGTTATAGAATTTAACAGCTCTTTTCTGGATTCTGATAATTAGCGGGTATTGGCCTAATTCTGCTCTGCATGCATTATTTGGTGTTTTATGTTGTACACGGAGGATGTTTTTGCAGAATTCTGCATGCAGAGTCTCAATTTGGTGTTTGTCCCATTTTGTGAATTCTTGGTTGGTGAGCGGACCCCAGACCTCAGAACCATAAAGGGCAAAGGGTTCTATAACTGATTCAAGTATTTTTAGCCAGATCCTAATTGTTATGTCAAAGTTTATGTTCCTTTTGATGGCATAGAAGGCCCTTCTTGCCTTGTCTCTCAGATCGTTCACAGCTTTGTGGAAGTTACCTGTGGCGCTGATGTTTAGGCCGAGGTATGTATAGTTTTTTGTGTGCTCTAGGGCAACGGTGTCTAGATGGAATTTGTATTTGTGGTCCTGGCAACTGGACCTTTTTTTGAACACCATTATTTTTGTCTTACTGAGATTTACTGTCAGGGCCCAGGTCTGACAGAATCTGTGCAGAAGATCTAAGTGCTGCTGTAGGCCCTCCTTGGTTGGTGACAGAAGCACCAGATCATCAGCAAACAGAAGACATTTGACTTCAGATTCTAGTAGGGTAAGGCCGGGTGCTGCAGACTGTTCTAGTGCCCTTGCCAATTCGTTGATATATATGTTGAAGAGGGTGGGGCTTAAACTGCATCCCTGTCTCACCCCACGGCCCTGTGGAAAGAAATGTGTGTGTTTTTGCCAATTTTAACCGCACACTTGTTGTTTGTGTACATGGATTTTATAATGTTGTATGTTTTCCCCCAACACCACTTTCTATCAATTTGTATAGCAGACCCTCATGCCAAATTGAGTCAAAAGCTTTTTTGAAATCAACAAAGCATGAGAAGACTTTGCCTTTGTTTTGGTTTGTTTGTTTGTCAATTAGGGTGTGCAGGGTGAATATGTGGTCTGTTGTACGGTAATTTGGTAAAAAGCCAATTTGACATTTGCTCAGTACATTGTTTTCACCGAGGAAATGAACTAGTCTGCTGTTAATGATAATGCAGAGGATTTTCCCAAGGTTGCTGTTGACGCATATCCCACGGTAGTTATTGGGGTCAAATTTGTCTCCACTTTTGTGTATTGGGGTGATCAGTCCTTGGTTCCAAATATTGGGGAAGATGCCAGAGCTAAGGATGATGTTAAAGAGTTTAAGTATAGCTAATTGAAATTTGTGGTCTGTATATTTTATCATTTCATTGAGGATACCATCAACAACACAGGACTTTTTGGGTTGGAGGGTTTGTATTTTGTCCTGTAGTTCATTCAATGTAATTGGAGAATCCAGTGGGTTCTGGTAGTCTTTAATAGTTGATTCTAAGATTTGCATTTGATCATGTATATTTTTTTGCTGTTTGTTCTCTGTTATAGGGCCAAAAAGATTGGAGAAGTGGATAGATAGCTCTTCGTGTTGTTGTTTGTTTAGTGTTTTCCAATTTTCCCAGAAGTGGTTAGAGTCTATGGATTCTTCAATTACATTGAGCTGATTTCTGACATGCTGTTCCTTCTTTTCCGTAGTGTATTTCTGTATTGTTTTAGTGATTCACCATAGTGAAGGCGTAGGCTCAGGTTTTCTGGGTCTCTGTGTTTTTGGTTGGATAGGTTTCTCAATTTCTTTCTTAGGTTTTTGCATTCTTCATCAAACCATTTATCACTGTTATTACTTTTCTTTGGTTTTCTGTTAGAGATTTTTAGATTTGATAGGGAAGCTGAGAGGTCAAATATACTGTTTAGGTTTTCTACTGCCAAGTTTACACCTTCACTATTACAGTGGAACGCTTTTGTCCAGGAAGTTGTCTAGAATGGATTGAATTTGTTGTTTCCTAATTGTTTTTTGGTAGGTTTCAACACTACTTTCCTTCCATCTATAGCATTTCTTAATATTATTCAGTTCCTTTGGCTTTGATGCCTCATGATTGAGTATTGCTCTGTTCAACTAGACTGTGATTTTGCTGTGGTCTGATAGGGGTGTCAGTGGGCTGACTGTGAACGCTCTGAGAGACTCTGGGTTGAGGTCAGTGATAAAGTAGTCTACATTACTACTGCCAAGAGATGAGCTATAGGTGTACCTACCATAGGAGTCCCCTCGAAGCCTACCATTGACTATGTACAGACCCAGTGTGCGACAGAGCTGCAGGAGTCGTGACCCGTTTTTGTTGGTTATGTTGTCGTAGTTGTGCCTAGGGGGCATATGGGGGAGGGGAATGCTGTCACCTCCAGGTAGGTGTTTGTCCCCCTGTGTGCTGAGGGTGTCAGGTTCTTGTCCAGTTCTGGCATTTAGGTCGCCACAGACTTGTACATGTCCCTGGGTCTGGAAATGATTGATTTCCCCCTCCAGGATGGAGAAACTGTCTTCATTAAAGTATGGGGATTCTAGTGGGGGGATATAGGTAGCACACAGGAGGACATTTTTCTCAGTTGAGATCATTTCCTTTTGAATTTCTAACCAAATGTAAAATGTTCCTGTTTTGATTAATTTAATAGAGTGAGTTAGGTCTGCTCTATACCAAATTAGCATACCCCCCCTGAGTCCCTTCCCTGTTTCACACCTGGTAGTTTGGTGGATGGGACTACCAGCTCTCTGTAACCTAGAGGGCAACCAGTGGGTCCGTCTCCTCTATACCATGTTTCTTGTAGGATGACAATGTCTGTATTTCCGATTTCTTTGGTGAAGTCCAGATTCCTGCTCTTTAGGCCAAAGGCAGATGACCTCAGGCCTTGGATATTCCAGGATGAAATAGTGAAGGCTTTGTGTTCCATAAAGTGTCTAATGTTGTTGGTTGTGTGGTTTGGCCTCAGGCCAGTAATTGTGAGCAGAGCCTGCTGAGCATCTGGTACATGCCATTGGCTTGGGCTAGTGTAAGAGTGGGTGTTGGGCCTGTTTGCCTGCTCACGGCCTGGGCGTATGTGTGACTTTCATGTTGAGGCCCTCTTTGTGGGAGTGGGGGCTTAGGGGTGGGTAGGAGGGGCATAGGTCTGATCTGAGGGTGCCTAAATGGGGTGTGGGCATGGTTGACTTGGGGGGGAGTTAATTGACTTGGGGGGGGAGTTAATTGGTGGGGTGGGGGTGTAGATGTGGTTGATGGTGCTGTGGTCTGGATGTATGTCCTCTCTGCGGGGTCCTCTATGTGTAGGTCTTGGGGGGGTCCCGCAGGTCTGGGAGAGTGTCTCGCTGGTCTGGGCGGGGTGTCTGTTGATCTGTTGCTCCTGTGTGAGGTGTTGGGTCTGCGGTTGAGGGCGATATCCTTTAGGGTCCGGGCAAAGGTGGGCACTGCTGCCTTGTATAGGTGGACCTTGTCATAAAGGCTGTTCACGTCCAGGGTGGAGTGGTGGGCCAGGTAGACATTTGGTTTTGATGCACAGTCACGGGAAATACTTGCGTTTACCCGCTGTATGGTAGCAGGGTGGAAGTCTTTTCGTGGTAACAGGGTTGAGATAACCACTTGTGCGTTGGGGAAAGTAGAAGAAGCTTTTTCTATCACTCCCTTGAGTGATGTGGTCACCCTTTCCTGCTGTGTTCTCAGGTCGTTTGTGCCTGTGTGTATTATTATGTGGCTGGGTGATCCTAGTCGGTCCTCAGACAGAAGGTCTAGGGCGCGCTGGGTGTTTGGACACCAGAGTTTAGACACTGTGTGTTTTGGGAGAAGTTTATTTTCTTGTATGTATTTCCCGTTTGAGTCCATAAGGAGTACAATCTGTGGCTTGTGTATGTCCTCAGTGGGTGTGGGGGGGTCGTCATGAGGGCTATCAGGGTGTCTGACTGGGGGGGTGCTCAGAGGGGTTGGGATCCCCTGGGCTTGGGGTTCTTCATTTGTTTGTCTGTGTGTGATGTCGAGGCTATGGTCAGGGTCTAGGGTGTACTGTTCTGCTGCGGTGTCGAGACTTTGGCCAGGATCTGAGGTGGGCTGTTCTGCTGGCTTCTCTGCGGGGGGTGGCCAGCTCTCTAATGGGTTGTTCTATGTCACCCGTCATCATTCTCACCTTCTCCTCCAGCACTCTGATCCTCTCCTCTAGTGCTCTGTTCTTCTCCTGCTCCTGCTCTTTCTCCTGTTGATGTTGTCTCACTATAGTCCAGAGTGCAGACATGTCTCTCTCTACCTGCAGCTCTCCAGGTCTAGTTAAGGGGGTGTTGTTGTGCTGGACTGTTGTCTGGGTCTGTGCTGACTGGAGTGTGTTCACCTGCTGTTCCAGCTCCACCTGCCTTACCTCCAGCTGGGTGAATTTATCCTTCATTTCAATGAGGGAGTAGTACTCTGTGCTGGGAAGTTGACTTTCTGCTTGGGGTTGCTCTGTGGGGTTATTTAATGAAGAGGTCTGGTCTGACCCGCTCGGGGTAGGGGTATCTTTCTGCTGAGCTATTTCTTTGATTAGGTGAAAGTCCAGCTGGAACTGTTTGGTGTTGCCTTGAACCAAAACGGTTCCAGATTTATAGAGATTAATATTAGACGACTCAGAGTCCTCTTTGTCCAGTATCCTGAGTTTCCACCCGTCGCTAACACCCCCCCTCTTAACAGATGGGTAGTGTGCTAGTATAGCACAGTGCCATGCCAGGGGATGGTCTGTGTGGAAGATAAGGTTGCTTATGTTCCCATTTTTATACAAATCAGCAAAAAGTGTCTTGTGCTTCCCCAAAAGAAGTTTCAATTTGTTCTCTTTTCGTGTCTTGTCGTTTTTTACATTCAGAGGGTACTGTATTTGAATGACCTCTGAACAGTGGGGGGTGCTTCTAAGGCCTCTCCATTTAGTTGGGGTAGACTGTACGACTCTCCTGCCATTGTTGGGCTCAAGGGCTTTGACACCTCTCACTTCACACGTCAGTGCTAATTGAAATTGTATCTCTTTGTAGCAAGCTTACGCTTGGTAGCCTTAGCATTCAGTCCTTATAAAATAAAATATATCATTGTAATGTATTTTTCTTCTTGGTTTTTGAAAGTGAAAAATAGCTTCATACTAAACATTACTCACTCAGTTCCAGGTTGGATGGTGTTTTCAGGTTTCTGTTTGTTTGCCAGAGCATTTGCTGTATAGTTTGAGAATAGTAATCCTTGGTAGTAGAAAGCTTTCCAGGTAATTCCGTCCAAAATCAGGTTGTAGGTATCCAGAGCGACTTACAGGAGCAATTAGGGTTAAGAGCCTTGCTTAAGGGCACATTGACAGATTTTTCACCTAGACGGCTCGGGGATTAGAACCAGCGACCTTTCGGTTACTGGCACAACGCTCTTACCCACTAAGCCACCTGCTAGATGGCACTTCTAAAAGTCTATTTAGCACCATAGCCGGCTGAATTTGCAAGATATCTTTTCATTCATTTTGATTTCGGCATAAATGAAAATGTGGCACTGACTCGACACGTGGGATTGATGCTTTCAGCATTGTCTCAATGAAGAGTTTGGCGTTCCACCAGCCACGTGCGACATGCACGTGCAGTTCAAGCCTGCTAGAGTTAAATGAAGCTGGTTAGCTTTAGAAAACCCTGTGTAGATCTCGTTGGCTACATGGGATACCTCTCAGGACACCGGCTCGGACCAGTTGCATAAATCCATTTACTGTAGTGGAAGTACTGCAAGCCAATGCTGTCTGAAGGGATTGAGCTTGTTTGTTGTTATTGTTTGTTTGTGCTGTTGTTGTTGTTTGTAGGGATCTACATAGTATTTAGCCTACCTCTCCTAAACATAGTGTTCCTGATGAGGGAGTGGTACAAATTAACGTCTTACAGTATTATTGTACATTAGCAAGCGGTTTACACAGAGAAAGCAGTTAAGAAGATTTTCTAGTAATTACTGTGGTTAAAAAGGTACTCTGTAGAAGTACATTTCACATTTTTTCTTGGTATCATGCCAAGCTAAGGTATATATCTGCCAAGCCAAGGGTCAAACTGAATCAAACATTTGAATGAATACATTTAGTTTCTATGGTTATAATAAATCAAATCTGTTCTGAAAAAAATGTACAGTACTTTTCCCAAAACATAATAAGGGTTTGGGCATTGTTTTATCCAGGTCTCCATCTAATGGGCTGTTCCTGGGCAACGCTACTGCTGTCTTTCCACAAAGTGACAGAGCTGTCAGGAGACAAGCAGACAGACCATAGCCCCCTGTGTGTGTGTGTGTGTGCGTGCGTGCGTGCGTGCGTGCGTGCGTCCGCGCGCGTTCGTGCGTGCGTGCGTGCGTGCGTGCGCGCGCGCGTGTGTGTGTGTGTGTGTGTGCGTGCGTGCGTGTGTGTGTGTACGTGCGTGCGTGCGTGTGCGTGTGCGTGCGTGTGCGTGCCTGTGTGCGTGTGTGTGTGCGTGCGCCTGTTGCTTTCCTTTCCTTCTTATCCAGAACGTTGTGTCCTCTCCCTCACCGTTGACCCCACTCATTAACAGGGTGCAGATTTAGCTGATCTGCCGGCATCCTGTTCGGGAATTGCCTATGCATGCAATGCCCCCCTCCCCCCCCATCCCCTTTCCCCCTTCCAGCCTACACCCACCTATTTGTACCAAACAGTTGGATTCCTGCCATCATTTGTCCTGATAGTATTGTTTGTGTTGTGTAAATTCTCTAAATATACCATCTACCAAAGGCAGGGAAAAGGGTAGGCAGACTAATCAAGATTGACAAAGAGGATTTAGATGATGTAACAGATTGGTAGATGGTGAAGATGTCATTGTGGTAGCGGTAGGACAACGGGGTCCATTGAGAGTGTTGTCCCTGGCTCGCCTGGGTGCTGCTGGGTGAGAGAGAGAGAGAGATTGAATTGAGAGAGAGAGCGAGAGAGAGAGAGAGAGAGAGAGAGAGAGAGAGAGAGAGAGAGAGAGAGAGAGAGAGAGAGATTGAATTGAGAGAGAGAGAGAGAGAGAGAGAGAGAGAGAGAGAGAGAGAGAGAGAGAGAGAGAGAGAGAGAGAGAGAGAGAGAGAGAGAGAGAGAGAGAGAGAGATTGAATTGAGAGGGAGACAGAGAGAGAGAGAGAGCTCAAAGACATTGCTCCTGCATTTTTAACAAAAAATATAGATTTAGAGTTAGATAAAGTAGGATTTTTTGGCAGGGACATATACAGGATGCTACCCTCCACAACATAACCTTTATTCCAAACCAAAACTCCAAACCTACAACCTGGTATTTTTTTTCCCCACTGTATATCTTTGATATTCAAAACGGAGGGACACATATTTTGTAATAAAATAGGCATTTTAATAGATTTCTTTATTTTTTATTGATTTATACAATATATTAAACACGTGTGTTTACTTTCTAGCATTCAAAATAATAGATAGACATCTCTAAATCCCCAAAACATGTCACTACAACTTTACACATCACTACTGGGAAAAGCCCATTTGCTTACCCTAAGAACTGTACTTTAAACAATGCTAGCTAGCTAGTTAGGCTGTTTTCATGTTATGTAGCAACTGTCCTGCTAGCAACAATTGAATTACGTTTTTTTCCAACCCTTACTGACACTTGTCATATTCAACGGGTGTTGAGCGTTCTTAAATTCGTCAGTTATTCTGCGCTCTGGCACACTCAGACGAGAGTGCTCTGAAATCGGAGTAGATAGCCAGAGTGAATTTACTAACGCACATAGGATTGTGGCTCACCTTTTAACCAGGTACATTTCAATGGCAACAACGAATGAGAAGTGGGAAGATGACTGATTTAAATATTTGATTAATCAAATCTTTATTTGTTTGTTAAAAAATAGTAAAATGTTAAAACACCTATCACATTATTTAGTAATGGCAGAATGCATTTGAAACGTCACACACAGTAAAAGGTTTGTATGACTTAATACAATTATTTTATTGATAGGATTGAGGGAAAAAAGGGTTGGTGCATTTATCAGCAGAGACGGCATTAACGATATGTAATTACATTTTTAGTCATTTAGCAGATGCCCTTATCCAAGTTATATTTTGGTTTCATCTGACCATATGACATTCTCCCAATCCTCTTCTGGATCATCCAAATGCACTCTAGCAAACTTCAGACGGGCCTGGACATGTACTGGCTTAAGCAGGGGGACACGTCTGGCACTGCAGTATTTGAGTCCCTGGCGGCGTAGTGTGTTACTGATGGTAGGCTTTGTTACTTTGGTCCCAGCTCTCTGCAGGTCATTCACTAGGTCCCCCCGTGTGGTTCTGGGATTTTTGCTCACCGTTCTTGTGATCATTTTGACTCCCACGGGGTGAGATCTTGCGTGGAGCCCCAGATCGAGGGAGATTATCAGTGGTCTTGTATGTCTTCCATTTCCTAATAATTGCTCCCACAGCTGATTTCTTCAAACCAAGCTGCTTACCTATTACAGATTCAGTCTTCCCAGCCTGGTGCAGGTCTACAATTTTGTTTCTGGTGTCCTTTGACAGCTCTTTGGTCTTGGCTATAGTGGAGTTTGGAGTGTGACTGTTTGAGGTTGTGGACAGGTGTCTTTTATACTGATAACAAGTTCAAACAGGTGCCATTAATACAGGTAACGAGTGGAGGACAGAGGAGCCTCTTAAAGAAGAAGTTACAGGTCTGTGAGAGCCAGAAATCTTGCTTGTTTGTAGGTGACCAAATACTTATTTTCCACCATAATTTGCAAATAAATTCATTAAAAATCCTACAATGTGATTTTCTGGATTTTTTTCTTCTCAATTTGTCTGTCATAGTTGACGTGTACCTATGATGAAAATTACAGGCCTCTCTCATCTTTTTAAGTGGGAGAACTTGCACAATTGGTGGCTGACTAAATACTTTTTCCCCCCACTGTACAAGGACCCCCGAGCATTCCCTCCAGTGGGGGGAGGAGTTTATATTAAAGAACATTATTAGCTAATCACACCATTTTAGCATGTCATAACTGTGAGGGTTCCATTGATCATGCGGTGTGTCTCAATCCAACGTGTCACTTGATGTTAGTCAATTTAGATTAAGGGAAATAACATTGTGAACAAAACGATTGATCCTATTGCTTTAGTAAATTATTTTTATTGGATTAAAACGACCTTAGATTTGATAATTTGTGGTCTCCGTTTTTCAGAAAATCGTTACCTACATAGAGCTGTCATGGTACAAAGGAATGTGCGAGATCAGCTGCATTAGTTCCGGTGCTTGGGTTTTCCCATTTCTGGTTATTTGGACAAATTACGATTTTGCAGGTGTTTCTGAAGGGGATGGGGCATTTGGCCCATAGACTTATCCGTAACTTGCAAAGAGAAATGGTGGAGCTCTTCGTTCAGGTTCCGATCCTCGTTCTAGCTCTTCTCTTAACATGTACGGAACCCAGAACTTAATCGAGCATCTGACCAATTACGCGAGACTTTAGTTGTGGGTTCCCCCGAGATAAGTGTTACCATCATTGGTGTTGCTACTCCTACTGGTGGCACAATGTTATCATAATGGTAAAACATTTTTAAAGTCATTAAGTTATCATATTAGTTGATTTAGGATGGGAAGATGTACACAAACCATTTAAATAAATAAAAAATAGAGAAAAATGAAGTTTTTTTGTAAATGCCTTGCCCATAATTTAATGCCACCGCAATTCAAGAATGAACCTCATAAGAATGTCAATTCATGCTGACATGTAAATCTATAGTGAATGTACTCCAGGCATTATCACTGATCTGGGTGTAGGGTTTCCTCCACTCATATGATTTGAGGTTTTTATTACATCAACAAGGCAGAGATAGTTCATTATTACTTTGTTTGCTCAGAATGTTCGTGCAATACTTTCCTACGACCGACAAACACTTCTGGATCATGAATCCGAAGCTACACACTCCTCAGCCTTCCAGATCTGGAATAATAAATGATCTCCTTTGTTCCCCGCATAGCAAGCTTACCTGTTACTGCTGACCAAGATGACCGAAGGAAACGCCGGTGACGAAGAAGAGGAAGGAAAGCGGGACTCCAAGCTGAAAAGACGGGCTACAAGGCCTCCTATTCCTAGTATGATGATGTCCAATCGCTGGAAAATAAACTTTGTGAACTCAGAGCAAGGCTTCGATCGCAGAGGGACATCAGGGAATGCTGTGTCTTAGTTTTTTTTTACAGAGACATGGCTTACGGACAATACACTCGACTCTACTATTCAACCAGACCAGTCTTTTCCATTTTCCGTATGGATCGAACGGCGGCTTCTGGTAAGAGTAGGGGGGAGGGGTATGCTTCCGTATGGATCGAACGGCGGCTTCTGGTAAGAGTAGGGGGGGAGGGGTATGTTTCTGTATGGATGGAACGGCGGCTTCTGGTAAGAGTAGGGGGGAGGGGTATGTTTCCGTATGGATCGAACGGCGGCTTCTGGTAAGAGTAGGGGGGAGGGGTATGTTTCCGTATGGATGGAACGGTGGCTTCTGGTAAGAGTAGGGGGGAGGGGTATGTTTCCTCATCAACAATTATTTGTGTACTGAAGTTGAAAACATCTCAAGCCCCTGTTCACCCGACCTGGAGTTTCTGATGCTAAAATGCCGACAGCCCTACATGCCGAGGGAATTCACGTGTGTTATCATCAAGGCTGTACATACCACCCCAAGCTAACATCAAGGCGGCACTCAGCAAACTGTACAAGAACAGCGAGAAATATTTATTTCACCTGGGAGTGGTCTTTTTTGTTTTCTGTTTAAAACATAATTTTCCTGAACATCACCCCCACGAGAGGAAAACAACGTGCTGGACCATGTATATACAAACATCCGTGATGCGTACATTCCCCACCCCCACTTCGGGCCAATCAGATCACGTCTCTCTGTTCCTACTCCCCGCCTACAAGCAGCAACTCAGGAGGGAGCCCACCAACACAGAGAATAGTGAGGCGCTGGACAGAGGAGGCGGACTCAATGCTGCAGGACTATTTTGAGAAATACTGATTGGAATATGTTCCAAAATTCATTCACCCACGACTCATCCATCAACATTGATGATTATACATCGTCAGTAACAGGCTTCATCAGGAAATGTGTTGATGATGTTGTACAATAACCATCCAGACACACCCCAACCAAAAACCCTGGATGAATGGAGATATCCGTACCATGTTGAGAGCCCGTACTGTAGCAGTCAATGTCAGCAGAACGAAACCTGATGACTTGGTGGCGCACGGCGCGTACAAGGCAAGCAGGTACGAGCTCCACAAACCCATTAGGGACGCAAAAAGACAATACAGACTCAAACTTGAATTGATGTTCGACAAAATCAGACTCACAACGCATGTGGCAAGGACTACAGATGTGAGGAAAATTCTCAAAAGAGTGAATACTCACAATGCCACCGGCACAACGTCCTCAGAGTGTGTGCTGACCAGCTGGCGGGCGTCATCTCGGACATCTTCAACCCTGTCCCTGTCCCAGGCTGTAGTCCCCACCTGCTTCAAGGAGACCACCATCGTCCCAGTGCCCAGGAAAAGCAAGGTGAAATGCACAAATGACTTTCGCCCTGTCACACTCACCCCAGTCATCATGAAGTGATTAGAGAGGCTGGTCATGGCCCACATCAAAGCCAGGCATGCCTGGCACACCGGACCCACTCCAACTAGTGGCAAAAAAACTCTAGATCACCTTTACTCCATACAGAGAGACGCATACAAAGCCCCCTTCATTTGGCAAATCTGACCATAACTCTATCCCCCTGATTCCAGCTTACAAGCAAAAACTCAAACAGGAAGTACCAGTGAAGGGCTCAATACGTAAGTGGTCCGATGAAGCGAATGCTAAGCTACAGGACTGTTTTGCTAGCAAAGACTGGAATATGTTCCAGTCTTTGGCATTGAGGAGTCTCAATGGCATTGAGGAGTTTACCACATCAGTCACTGGCTTCATTAATAAGTGCATCGACAACATCTTCCTCACAGCGACCGTACGTACATACCCCAACCAGAAGCCATGGATTACTGGCGACATCCACACTGAGCTAAAGGCTCGAGCTGCTGCTTTCAAGAAGCAGGACATTAATCCGGACGCTTATAAGAAATCCCACTACGACCTCTGACGAGCCATCAAACAGGCAAAGCGTCAATACAGGAATCAGATCGAATCCTACATTTACCCGGCTCTGATGCTCGTCGGATGTGGCAGGGCTTGCAAACTATCACAGACTACAAAGGGAAACCCAACCGCGAGCTGCCCAGTGACGTGAGCCTACCAGACAAGCTAAATGCCTTTAATGCCTTGCTTCGAGGTTAGCACGGGCCCGGCTCCACGAGGGGGCCAAAGTTCAAACTTTTTTGTTTTATGTCCCTATATAAAAATAATAAAACGTTTAAATGATTGGGTAACAGGTTGGTGCCAAAATAAATTCTGTTTGTGTCTGAGTCAGCACAATGGACACGGCACGCGGCTGTGTGTGTAGGGGGCTACGGAAAGCCACTGGGCGCATTCCTAAAACACAGAAGTAAGACTCGAGGCTACAGGGCTACTGAAGTAGGTGATGGACCCCGGACACAGAATCTTCAGTCTTCTCGATCCTCCAAAACAAATTACTCCGGGCAAAAGCAATTGATCGTTACACTGGAGTCAAAGTGGTCCGCAGTGCGTCGAGAAGCTGAGGTGTGACAGCGAGTTTGAAGCCATTTGGGCAAAGTGCAGTGCCAAAATGGTGGCACTGATACACCACCAGCTTCAGGCAAACGATGACATTATGTAAGTACACATCTCCAGTAATACGTGGTGGACAGTACAGAATGCCAGCGGGACAGAGGAGAAGTGAGCGTAAAAGACTGTTCTTCAGCACGTTAGATGCTGTCATTGTTGAAATGTCAGAACGATTCAGCTAACGCAACAGCCAACTAACTGGTGGAGACACTGTGTGCCCTTAACCCAGAGAGCCATGAAACCACAGCTGTATCTAAGCAAAACAGATTTAGTGGAAGCTGGGTTTAGTGTTGCTTGCCAGTTTTTGCAGACTGAAATCGCCCGCTCCAATGAGGACAAATGGACCCCACTTGATATCCTGCAACGATTCTCTGGGCCTCTCTCCGCTATGCCGACCGTGCTTACTGAACTGAAACATGGACTGACTTTTGGGGCGTCCACAGCTACCTGCGAGAACTCATTTCCACTTTGACGAACGTGTTCAGTCAGCACAGCACAGAAGGAGCATGCTACACCCGCGGAAAGCTCAACTAATCCAACTGGCATTTGAAGGGGCTCTTACAATAAGATTTCGGGGACAATGGAATGATCGATTACTCAGGAAGTTCCACAGAGCATCAAGGAAGCTGCAACTCTTTTTGAAAAGGTAAGATTGAAGGTAAGATCTACCTTGGTTGGTTTTTATCAAAATCTTGGTGCTGATAGAGCGCCGCAAGATTTTGTACCATTGAACCTGTCACTTCTTTGTCAAAAGGATTTTCTGTTTATTGTGGTATAGCGTGATATAAGCAGAATCCAATATAATTCCAATGCAAGAACCCAAATGGAACCCATTAAGCGACATTTAGCAGACACTCTTATCCAGAGTGACTTACAGTTAGTGAATGCATACATGTTTTTTTGTGTGTTTTTTTTTTTCATACTGGCCCCTCGTGGGAAACAAACCCACATCCCTGCCGGCCAAACCCTCCCCTACCTTGGACAATGCTGGACCGATTGTGCGCCGCCCCATGGGTCTCCCGGTCGCGCCGGCTGCGACAGAGCCTGGACTCAAACCAGGATCTCTAGTGGCACAGCTGCGATGCAGTGCCTTAGACCACTGCTACTACTACTACTACTACTACTACTACTACTGCTACTACTACTGCTACTACTACTACTACTACTACTACTACTACTACTACTACTACTGCTACTGCTACTACTACTACTACTACTACTACTACTACTACTACTACTACTACTACTACTGCTACTACTACTACTACTACTGCTACTGCTACTACTACTACTACTACTACTGCTACTACTACTGCTACTACTACTACTACTACTACTACTGCTACTACTACTACTACTACTGCTACTACTACTACTACTACTGCTACTGCTACTACTGCTACTACTACTACTACTGCTACTACTACTACTACTACTACTACTACCACTACTACTACTACTACCGCTACTACTGCTACTACTACTACTACTACTACTACTACTACTACTACTACTACTACTACTACTGCTACTACTACTACTACTACTACTACTACTACTACTACTACTACTGCTACTACTACACTACTACTACTACTACTACTACTACTACTACTACTACTACTACTACTGCTACTACTACTACTACTACTACTACTACTACTACTACTACTACTACTGCTACTACTACTACTACTACTACTACTACTGCTACTACTACTACTGCGCCACTCGGGAGTCATAGAAATAGGTAGGCTACATTCTATTATGGGTGTCTTGGTAGCTTTTTTTTTTTTTTTTTTTTCACCTTTATTTAACCAGGTAAACCAGTTGAGAACAAGTTCTCATTTACAACTGCGACCTGGCCAAGATAAAGCAAAGCAGTGCGATAAAAACAACAACACAGAGTTACATATGGGATAAAACAAAACAAAGTCAAAAATACAACAGAAATTCATATAATATACAGTGTGCAAATTTAGCAAGTTATGGAGGTAAGGCAATAAAATAGGCTATAGTGCAAAATAATTACAATTAGTATTAACACTGGAATGATAGATGTGCAAGAGATGATGTGCAAATAGAGATACTGGGGTACAAATGAGCAAAATAAATAACAATATGGGGATGAGGTAGTTGGGCGGGCTAATTTCAGATGGGCTGTGTACAGGTGCAGTGATCGGTAAGGTGCTCTGACAACTGATGCTTAAAGTTAGTGAGGGAGATAAGTGTCTCCAGCTTCAGAGATTTTTGCAATTTGTTCCAGTCATTGGCAGCAGAGAACTGGAAGGAATTGCGGCCAAAGGAGGTGTTGGCTTTGGGGATGACCAGTGAGATATACCCGCTGGAGCGCAGACTACGGGTGGGTGTTGCAATGGTGACCAATGAGCTAAGATAAGGCGGGGATTTGCCTAGCAGTGATTTATAGATGGCCTGGAGCCAGTGGGTTTGGCGACGAATATGTAGTGAGGACCAGCCAACAAGAGCGTACAGGTCACAGTGGTGGGTATTATATGGGGCTTTGGAGACAAAACGGATGGCACTGTGATAGACTACATCCAATTTGCTGAGTAGAGTGTTGGAGGCTATTTTGTAAATGACATCGCGAAGTCAAGGATCGGTAGGATAGTCAGTTTTACGAGGGCATGTTTGGCAGCATGAGTGAAGGAGGCTTTGTTGCGAAATAGGAAACCGATTCTAGATTTAACTTTGGATTGGAGATTCTTAATGTGAGTCTGGAAGGAGAGTTTACAGTCTAACCAGACACCTAGATATTTGTAGTTGTCCACATACTCTAAGTCAGACCCGTCGAGAGTAGTGATTCTAGTCGGGTAGGCGGGTGCAAGCAGCGTTCGGTTGAAGAGCATGCATTTAGTTTTACTAGTGTTTAAGAGCAGTTGGAGGCTACTGAAGGAGTGTTGTATGGAATTGAAGCTCGTTTGGAGGTTTGTTAACACAGTGTCCAATGAAGGGCCAGATGTATACAAAATGGTGTCGTCTGCGTAGAGGTGGATCTGAGAGTCACCAGCAGCAAGAGCGATGTCATTGATATACACAGAGAAAAGAGTCGGCCCAAGAATTGAACCCTGTGGCACCCCCATAGAGACTGCCATAGGTCCAGACAACAGGCCCTCCGATTTGACACATTGAACTCTATCTGAGAAGTAGTTGGTGAACCAGGCGAGGCAGTCATTTGAGAAACCAAGGCTATTTAGTCTGCCAATAAGAATGCGGTGGTTGACAGAGTCGAAAGCCTTGGCCAGGTCAATGAAAACGGCTGCACAGTACTGTCTATTATCGATCGCGGTTATAATATCGTTTAGGACCTTGAGCGTGGCTGAAGTGCACCGCATGACCAGCTCGGAAACCGGATTGCATAGCGGAGAAGGTACGGTGGGATTCGAAATGGTCGGTGATCTGTTTGTTGACTTGGCTTTCAAAAACTTTTTGAAAGGCAGGGCAGGATGGATATGGGTCTGTAACAGTTTGGATCTAGAGTGTCACCCCCTTTGAAGAGGGGGGATGACCGCGGCAGCTTTCCAATCTCTGGGGATCTCAGACGTTACGAAAGAGAGGTTGAACAGGCTAGTAATAGGGGTTGCGACAATTTCGGCGGCTAGTTTTAGAAAGAAAGGGTCCAGATTGTCTAGCCCAGATGATTTGTAGGGGTCCAGATTTTGCAGCTCTTTTAGAACATCAGCTGTCTGGATTTGTGTGAAGGAGAAGCGGGGGGCATGGGCAAGTTGCAGCGGAGGGTGCAGAGCTGGTGGCCGGGGTAGTGGTAGCCAGGTGGAAAGCATGGCCAGCCGTAGCAAAATGCTTGTTGAAATTCTCGATTATTGTAGATTTATCGGTGGTGATAGTGTTTCCTAGCCTCAGTGCAGTGGGCAGCTGGGAGGAAGTGCTCTTATTTTCCATGGACTTTACAGTGTCCCAAAACTTTTGGAGTTAGTGCTACAGGATGCAAATTTCTGTTTGAAAAAGTTAGCCTTTGCTTTCCTAACTGCTTGTGTATATTGGTTCCTAACTTCCCTGAAAAGTTGCATATCGCGGGGGCTATTTGATGCTAATGCAGTACGCCACAGGATGTTTTTGTGCTGGTCAAGGGCAGTCAAGTCTGAGGAGAACCAGGGGCTATATCTGTTCTTAGTTCTGTATTTTTTGAATGGGGCATGTCTATTTAAGATTGAGAGGAAATTACTTTTAAAGAACAACCAGGCATCCTCTACTGACGGAATGAGATCTATATCCATCCAGGATACCTGGGCCAGGTCAATTAGGAAGGCCTGCTCGCTGAAGTGTTTTTGGGAGCGTTTGACAGTGATGAGGGGTGGTCGTTTGACCGCGGACCCGTTACGGACGCAGGCAATAAGGCAGTGATCGCTGAGATCCTGGTTGAAGACAGCGGAGGTGTATTTAGAGGGTAAGTTAGTCAGGATGATATCTATGAGGGTGCCCATGTTTACGGATTTAGGGTTGTACCTGGTAGGTTCGTTGATAAGATTGAGGGCATCTAGTTTAGATTGTAGGATGGCCGGGGTGTTAAGCATATCCCAATTTAGGTCACCAAGCAGTACGAACTCTGAGGATAGATGGGGGGCAATCAATTCACATATGGTGTCCAGGGCACAGCTGGGGGCTGAGGGGGGTCTGTAGCAAGCGGCAACAGTAAGAGATTTATTTCTGGAAAGGTGGATTTTTAGAAGTAGAAGCTCAAACTGTTTGGGCACAGACCTGGATAGTATGATGGAGCTCTGCAGGCTATCTCTACAGTAGATTGCAACTCCACCCCCTTTGGCAGTTCTATCTAGACGGAAAATGTTATAGTTGGGGATGGAAATTTCAGAATTTTTGGTGGCCTTCCTAAGCCAGGATTCAGACACTGCTAGAACATCAGGGTTGGCGGAGTGTGTTAACGCAGTGAATAACTCAAACTTAGGAAGGAGGCTTCTAATATTTATGTGCAGAAAACCAAGACTTTTACGGTTACAGAAGTCAACAAATGATAGCTCCTGGGGAGTAGGAGTGATACTGGGGGCTGCAGGGCCTGGGTTAGCCTCTACATCACCAGAGGAACAGAGGAGGACTAGAATAAGGATACGACTAAAGGCTTTAAAAACGGGTCTTCTAGTGCGTTGGGTACATAGAATAAAGGGGGCAGTTCTCCGGGCGTTGTAGAAAAGATTCAGGGCATTATGTACAGAAAAGGATATGGAAGGATATGAGTACAGTTCAGGTAACCCTAAGCGTTGGGTAACAATGAAAGAGATAGCGTCATTGGAGGCATCGATTGAGCCGGTCTCGGCATGTATGGGGGGTGGAACAAAGGAACTATATGAGGCAGTTTGAGAGGGACTAGGGGTTCTACAGTGAAATTGTATAATAAGAACTAACCCAAACAGCAATAGGCAAGGCATAATTGACATGGGAGAGAGGCATAAAGCAGTCACAGGTGTTATTAGAGAGAGCTAAGACACAACTGGAAATAGCGATAACGTTTGGGCTAAGACTAAACAGAATAAACAGGACAGGGTACCGTGTAAAGGAACAGTCCAGCAGGCATCAGCTGTGCAGCTGAGTGATCATAAGGTCCAGTGAACAGCAATATGTGAGTCCGAGAGCAGTTCAAATTGGTGCTTCAGCACAGCTAGCAGGGAGCACAGTTGTAGTTTGCGTGTGCTAGCGGGCCGGGGCTGGCAGATGGATCTTCGTGGTCAGACTATTTCGTCGGCAAACCAGTCGTGTTGGATCGGCGGGGCTCAGTGTCAACACTAGGAGGTCCCGTCCGGTTGACAGAGAGGTAGATAGCCGGGAGATGGGCCTGAGGCTAGCTCAAGGCTAACTGGTGCTTGCTATAGGGCAATGGTAATCAGCCAACAACAGGTTGCAGCTAGCTAGCTGGTTGTGATGATCCGGCGCTAGGGTCCAGTGATTCCGGCAGAAAGTTCAATAAGCTCTGGGTCGATAGCACGCTGGGTCGATAGCACGCTGTGCAGACTGGCCGACGAATTGTCCAGGCTAGAGCTAGAGCTGGCTGGTGGATAGTGTAGGCCACGGACAGTGGTGAAGACGCTAACGTTGACTAATAGCAGGTAGCCATTAAGATTGCGGCTACACTCGTTTCAGCTTACGGTTCTTGATGAAAGTTATAAAGAAATAATATAATCCTTTCCACGTTGGGTGAGGCGGGTTGCAGGAAAGTATATTTAGTTAAAGAATGAAAGTAAAAAATTGAGAAATATATACAAAATAGACAACAACAAAAAAAGAAACGGGATATTTACACAGGACGATGAAATAAAAGCGACCGCACTGCTACGCCATCTTGGAATATTGGAATATTGGTTTTTTAGTTGCTGTAAATGGAACTGTACATACTGGAAGCGTGTTTATGGTAGGCTGGCATTGCTTCACTTGATTATGTGGGTCGAATTAGATTTTTAGAAGTGTATTGTGCCATTTCACAACGTATTGCTGAACTTAGCGTGACTTCCCATGTTTGAAGCGGGCCTGTAGGCCTATTTGTTTGTCAAGAGAGCTGTGTGCATGGCTGCATCTCACTGCAGTAGGCTATGTTTTGGTTATCTGGATCTCCATTCACCTTTTGTTTACTGCGTTTGTTTACTGCGTTTGTTTACTGCGTTTGTTTACTGTTAACGTAACTAGCCTAAATATACACTGAACAAAAATATAAACGCAACATGGAACAATTTCAAAGATTTTACTGAGTTACACTTCATATAAGGAAATCGGTCAATTGAAATAAATTAATTAGGCCCTAATCTATGGATGTCACATGACTGTTGGTCACAGATACTTTTTTTTTTTTTTAACGGTAGGGGCGTGGATCAGAAAACCAGTCAGTGTCTGGTGTGACCACCATTTTCCTCATGTAGCGCGACACATCTCCTTTGCATAGAGTTGATCAGGCTGTTGATTGTGGCCTGTGGAATGTTGTCCCACTACTCTTTAATGGCTGTGCGAAGTTGCCTGATATTGGCGGGAACTGGAACACGCTGTCGTACACGTCGATCCAGAGCATCCCAAACATGCTCAATGGGTGACATGTCTGGTGAGTATGCAGGCCATGGAAGAACTGGGACATTTTCAGCTTCCAGAAATTGTGTACAGATCCTTGCGACATGGGGCCGTGCGGCGGATGAATTGCACGACAATGGGCCTCAGGATCTCGTCACGGTATCTTTGCTCATTCAAATTGCCATTGATAAAATGCAATTGTGTTCATTGTCCGTACCTTATGCCTGCCCATACCATAATCCCACCACCACCATTGGGCACTCTGTTCACAACATTGATATCAGCAAACCGCTCGCCCACACGACGCCATACAGTTGAAACCGGGATTCATCCGTGAAGAGCACACTTCTCCAGCGTGCCAGTGGCCATCGAAGGTGAGAATTTGCCCACTGAAGTTGGTTACCAATGCCGAACTGCAGTCAGGTCAAGACCCTGGTGAGGACGACGAGCACGCAGATGAGCTTCCCTGAGATGGTTTCTGACAGTTTTGTGCAGAAATTCTTCGGTAGTGCAAACCCACAGTTTCATCAGCTGTCCGGGTGGCTGGTCTAAGACAATCCCAGAGGTGAAGAAGCCGGATGTGGAGGTCCTGGGCTGGCGTGGTTCCACGTGGTCTGCAGTTGTTTTTTATTGGATGCGTCTCAATCCACCGCATCGGCCGATGTCGCACTTCCGCATCTGCGGTGAAAGGAGGCAGAAAATCTTCTCATTAAAAATATCTGTAGCGTTTTTAGAACTGTTTGACAAACTATTCTAGGGAAAACTCTCACGATGGTGTTTTTGTTCCACGACCCCCACAAGTGTCAGGGGACTCGTCTGAAGTCGGTACCGTCGATGTGCCAACTTCTGTTTGTAACGTCCGAACCGTTTGGGCTACAAACTAATGTGACCCAACCGTGGAAAGGGGAGATTCTCACGAACACGATGGAAGTATGAAGGTAGTTTTGTGCCCACCTAAAAAATGAATTAAATATGTTTAAAAACAATAAAGATATCCTGAGCTTTTCTTATTTCTCCTGTGTAGGATAAACACTTAAAAACCTTGTATATTTTGCCATTTATGAATGTTTTATTCAACGCATTTATCTGATAGTAAAGGCCAAATTCAATATTTTAAGAAATAAATAATCCATCTTAAAACAATTCCATATGTCAGCTTAGAATGTGAATAAGACCTTTAAACAGGTAAACATTCACAAGGCCGCAGGGCCAGGACGGCACTCAGAGCACGCGCTGACCAGTGGCAAGTGTCTTCACTGACATTTTCAACCTCTCCCTGACCCAGTCTTTCATGTTTCAAGCAGACCACCATAGTCCCTGTGCCCAAGAACACCAAGGTAACCTGTCTAAATGACTATAGCCACGTAGCACTGACGTCTGTAGCCATGAAGTGCTTTGAAAGGCTGGTCATGGCTCACATCAACACCATTATCCCAGACACCCTGGACCCACTCCAATTCGTATACCGCCACAACAGATCCACGGATGACGCAATCTCTATTGCACTCCACACTGCCCTTTCCCATCTGGACAAAAGGAACACCTACCTGAGAATGCTGTTCATTGACTACAGCTCAGCGTTCAATACCGTAGTGCCCTCCAAGGTCACCAGGTGGTGAGGGTAGGCAACAACACATCCACCACGCTGACTCTCAATACGGGGGCCTCTCAGGGGTGTGTGCTTTGTCCCCTGCTGTACTCCCTGTTCACCCACGACTGTGTGGCCGCGCACGACTCCAACACCATCATTAAGTTTGTTGGCGACACGACTGTGGTAGGCCTGATCACCGACAAGGATGAGACAGCCTATAGGGAGGAGGTCAGAGACCTGGCCGTGTGGTGCCAGGACAACAACCTCTCCCTCAACGTCAGCAAGACAAAGGAGCTGACCATAGACTACAGGAAACGGAGGGCCGAACACGCCCCCATTCACATCGACGGGGCTGTTGTGGAGCAGGTCGAGAGCTTCAAGTTCCTCTGTGTCCTCATCACTAAGGACCTATCATGGTCCAAACACACCAACACAGCTGTGAAGAGGGCATAACAACACCTCTTATCCCTCAGGAGGCTGAAAATATTTGTTATGGACCCTCAGATCCTCCAAAAGCTCCACAGCTGCACCACTAAGAGCATCTGGACTGGTTGCATCACCGCCTGGTATGGCAACTGCTCGGCCTCCGACCGCAAGGCGCTACAGAGGGTAGTGCGTTCGGCCCAGTACATCACTGGGGCTAAGCTCCCTGCCATCCAGGACCTCTATACCAGGCGGTGTCAGAGGAAGGCCCTAAAAATTGTCAAAGACACCAGCCACCTCAGTCATAGACTGTTCTCTCTGCTACCGCACGGCAAGCGGTACCGGAGCACCAAGTCTGGTACCAAAAGGCTCCTGAACAGCTTCTACCCCCAAGCCATAAGACTGCTGAACAGTTAAATCAAATGACTACCCGGACTGTTTACATTGACCCCCTTTTTATTTGCGCTGACTCCCTTGCACCGCCTCTATGCACACTCCCTGGACTCTACCCACACACTCACACACACACACACACACACACACACACAGACACACACACACACACACACACACACACGCTGCTGCTACTCTGTTTATTATATATCCTGATTGCATAGTCACTTTTACCCCTACATATACTCCAAGCAGTGCCTGAGGAAGGCCTGCAGCATCATCAAGACCCCACACACAACCACCCCCCCAGTCACGAGCTGTTCTCTCCCTTACCTTGGAAGGCAGACGGTATCAGAGCATGACGTCATTTCTATTTACCAGCCTTCAGACTGCTGAACACTTGAACTGGACTGACCACCTGCTCTGACTCTGTGTCCCTTAACACACATGCAGATATACACGCTACACACACATCACAACTGCTGCTACTGTACCAGACGATTTATTTATTTTTTACCCCCCCCGTATCACAGCACCTAACCAGCATGGCTCCCACAGCATTCTGCAGCGATACGCCATCCCATCTGGTTTGGGCTTAGTGGGACTATCATTTGTTTTTCAACAGGACAATGACCCAACACACCTCCATTTTGTTTTAACCCAATTTTTGGTTACTACATGATTCCATATGTGTAATTTCATAGTTTTGATGTCTTCACTATTATTCTACAATGTAAAAAATAATGAAAATCCCTTGAATGAGTAGGTGTGTCCAAACTTTTGACTGGTAGTGTAAGACTAATAAAACTTAGAAGTTGATTGACTGATACAGAACAGGGAGTACTGTGCTCTGCCTGCGTCCCAAACGTTACCCTATTCCCTATATAGTGCGCTATGTAATGTGACGGATCAGTTTGTCCGAAACACCCTGACACAGGCGTGAGGCATGATATGGACAGATCAGAGGCGGTTTCAGGTTGTGGTTCCTTTTGCTTTTGTATTGTCAATAAACAGGTTTTCTTTCACCCGACAAACGATGATTCCAGTACAGGGTTCAGCGCCGCTGAAACAACAGGAATAAAAAGAAACTAAACTTAAAGGTCAAAGGTCAAACAGGGAAAACAAAACAACAAAATCACCCGTCTTTAGACTATTGTCTACTCATAACATTTACAGGGGTAACGCTTCTCTCTACCTATACCCTGCCTTTGCTTAACCAAAGAGCCAAGGTGCATCAGAAGACGCCTTTCTCTGAGGTAGGCTGTCCTCACAGGTCCCCTGTATATATGCTCCCAGCCCCGAGCTCATCTCCTGGCACACCTTTATAGAGGGAGACACAGGTCCCCCGTATATATGCTCCCAGCCCCGAACTCATCTCCTGGCACACCTTTATAGAGGGAAACACACCTCACAGGTCCCCCGTATATATGCTCCCAGCGCCGAGCTCATCTCCTGGCACACCTTTATAGAGGGAAACACACCTCACAGGTCCCCCGTATATATGCTCCCAGCGCCGAGCTCATCTCCTGGCACACCTTTATAGAGGGAGACACACCTCACAGGTCCCCTGTATATATGCTCCCAGCGCCGAGCTCATCTCCTGGCACACCTTTATAGAGGGAAACACAGGTCCCCTGTATATATGCTCCCAGCCCCGAGCTCATCTCCTGGCACACCTTTATAGAGGGAGACACACCTCACAGGTCCCCCCGTATATATGCTCCCAGCCCCGAGCTCATCTCCTGGCACACCTTTATAGAGGGAGACACACCTCACAGGTCCCCCGTATATATGCTCCCAGCCCCGAGCTCATCTCCTGGCACACCTTTATAGAGGGAGACACAGGTCCCCTGTATATATGCTCCCAGCGCCGAGCTCATCTCCTGGCACACCTTTATAGAGGGAGACACAGGTCCCCCCGTATATATGCTCCCAGCCCCGAGCTCATCTCCTGGCACACCTTTATAGAGGGAGACACACCTCACAGGTCCCCCGTATATATGCTCCCAGCGCCGAGCTCATCTCCTGGCACACCTTTATAGAGGGAAACACAGGTCCCCCGTATATATGCTCCCAGCGCCGAGCTCATCTCCTGGCACACCTTTATAGAGGGAGACACACCTCACAGGTCCCCCGTATATATGCTCCCAGCGCCGAGCTCATCTCCTGGCACACCTTTATAGAGGGAGACACAGGTCCCCCCGTATATATGCTCCCAGCGCCGAGCTCATCTCCTGGCACACCTTTATAGAGGGAAACACAGGTCCCCCGTATATATGCTCCCAGCGCCGAGCTCATCTCCTGGCACACCTTTATAGAGGGAGACACACCTCACAGGTCCCCTGTATATATGCTCCCAGCCCCGAGCTCATCTCCTGGCACACCTTTATAGAGGGAAACACAGGTCCCCCGTATATATGCTCCCAGCGCCGAGCTCATCTCCTGGCACACCTTTATAGAGGGAAACACACCTCACAGGTCCCCCGTATATATGCTCCCAGCGCCGAGCTCATCTCCTGGCACACCTTTATAGAGGGAGACACACCTCACAGGTCCCCTGTATATATGCTCCCAGCGCCGAGCTCATCTCCTGGCACACCTTTATAGAGGGAAACACAGGTCCCCTGTATATATGCTCCCAGCCCCGAGCTCATCTCCTGGCACACCTTTATAGAGGGAGACACACCTCACAGGTCCCCCCGTATATATGCTCCCAGCCCCGAGCTCATCTCCTGGCACACCTTTATAGAGGGAGACACACCTCACAGGTCCCCCGTATATATGCTCCCAGCCCCGAGCTCATCTCCTGGCACACCTTTATAGAGGGAGACACAGGTCCCCCCGTATATATGCTCCCAGCCCCGAGCTCATCTCCTGGCACACCTTTATAGAGGGAGACACACCTCACAGGTCCCCCGTATATATGCTCCCAGCGCCGAGCTCATCTCCTGGCACACCTTTATAGAGGGAAACACAGGTCCCCCGTATATATGCTCCCAGCGCCGAGCTCATCTCCTGGCACACCTTTATAGAGGGAGACACACCTCACAGGTCCCCCGTATATATGCTCCCAGCGCCGAGCTCATCTCCTGGCACACCTTTATAGAGGGAGACACAGGTCCCCCCGTATATATGCTCCCAGCGCCGAGCTCATCTCCTGGCACACCTTTATAGAGGGAAACACAGGTCCCCCGTATATATGCTCCCAGCGCCGAGCTCATCTCCTGGCACACCTTTATAGAGGGAGACACACCTCACAGGTCCCCTGATATATGCTCCCAGCCCCGAGCTCATCTCCTGGCACACCTTTATAGAGGGAGACACACCTCACAGGTCCCCTGTATATATGCTCCCAGCCCCGAGCTCATCTCCTGGCAGACCTTTATAGAGGGAGACACACCTCACAGGTCCCCCGTATATATGCTCCCAGCGCCGAGCTCATCTCCTGGCACACCTTTATAGAGGGAGACACACCTCACAGGTCCCCCGTATATATGCTCCCAGCCCCGAGCTCATCTCCTGGCACACCTTTATAGAGGGAAACACAGGTCCCCCGTATATATGCTCCCAGCCCCGAGCTCATCTCCTGGCACACCTTTATAGAGGGAGACACACCTCACAGGTCCCCCGTATATATGCTCCCAGCGCCGAGCTCATCTCCTGGCACACCTTTATAGAGGGAGACACACCTCACAGGTCCCCTGTATATATGCTCCCAGCCCCGAGCTCATCTCCTGGCACACCTTTATAGAGGGAGACACACCTCACAGGTCCCCTGTATATATGCTCCCAGCCCCGAGCTCATCTCCTGGCAGACCTTTATAGAGGGAGACACACCTCACAGGTCCCCCGTATATATGCTCCCAGCGCCGAGCTCATCTCCTGGCACACCTTTATAGAGGGAGACACACCTCACAGGTCCCCCGTATATATGCTCCCAGCCCCGAGCTCATCTCCTGGCACACCTTTATAGAGGGAAACACAGGTCCCCCGTATATATGCTCCCAGCCCCGAGCTCATCTCCTGGCACACCTTTATAGAGGGAAACACAGGTCCCCCGTATATATGCTCCCAGCGCCGAGCTCATCTCCTGGCACACCTTTATAGAGGGAGACACAGGTCCCCCGTATATATGCTCCCAGCGCCGAGCTCATCTCCTGGCACACCTTTATAGAGGGAGACACACCTCACAGGTCCCCTGTATATATGCTCCCAGCGCCGAGCTCATCTCCTGGCACACCTTTATAGAGGGAGACACACCTCACAGGTCCCCTGTATATATGCTCCCAGCCCCGAGCTCATCTCCTGGCACACCTTTATAGAGGGAAACACAGGTCCCCCGTATATATGCTCCCAGCGCCGAGCTCATCTCCTGGCACACCTTTATAGAGGGAGACACAGGTCCCCCGTATATATGCTCCCAGCGCCGAGCTCATCTCCTGGCACACCTTTATAGAGGGAGACACACCTCACAGGTCCCCCGTATATATGCTCCCAGCCCCGAGCTCATCTCCTGGCACACCTTTATAGAGGGAGACACAGGTCCCCCGTATATATGCTCCCAGCGCCGAGCTCATCTCCTGGCACACCTTTATAGAGGGAGACACACCTCACAGGTCCCCCGTATATATGCTCCCAGCGCCGAGCTCATCTCCTGGCACACCTTTATAGAGGGAGACACACCTCACAGGTCCCCTGTATATATGCTCCCAGCGCCGAGCTCATCTCCTGGCACACCTTTATAGAGGGAGACACAGAGCAATTAGTGGGCCCAGCTGTGTGCTAATTGTCTTTACACTGAGTACCTATCCCCTGAGTACCTATCCCCTGAGTACCTATCCCCTGAGTACCTATCCCCTGAGTACCTATCCCCTGAGTACCTATCCCCTGAGTACCTATCCCCTGAGTACCTACCCCCCCCCCGAGGAGGGTGCTGTCATGTCGTCTTCCTCATGCTGGTCATTGAACTCTCACAGTAAGGAATATGGTGTCATTTGGGATACGCAAATTACACTTTGCGATGAGTGTTTCGTTTCAGGACAAACCATTTGCCTCAAGTTGTAATTTTCCCTTTGATATCTAGCTAACGCTGGACATCCTTTGGCTCGGCTACAATAAGATTTTCATGGCTTTGGAGTCGGACCTATATCACAAGAAGCATCTCTTTTCATTATAAATCCAGTGACGCCCTTAACTTTTTAACAACTTCCGTTTCTCAAATATCAGACACGGGGCACTTCAGGTACTGTGCAAGCTACGCTCTGTAGTCATGGTGATTTAGCTAGCAGTGACTTAGTTAAAGGCCGTTAAACATTCAGGGTTTCTCTCTGGATTTATGTGCTTGGCAGGGAGCTGGAACAGATTGTGCTCTGTGATGGAGAGAAAGCCTGGGTTGAATGTTTCATGTAGCAGGGAGGGATTATAGCGATCTACCGGGCTTTGACACAGTGTTCTGGTCCAGGATATCTTCCAGGATCTCTTTGGGACACTGCCATTAACTGGCCTGGCTACAAACATCAGGGAAGATGCAGTGTGAGAAGGACTTAAACAGTAAAGGAAGCCCAATCTGCTGGTAAACCAGAGTCAGAGAGAGCCATGGGTGAAGGTGCTGATATGAGTGGAAATGAGCTTTACTGCTAAATCTGGTGCGTTAACATTGATGTGTAAACTTAAAGGTTGATTATTGTGCACTATCCCTTGTCAAATGTAACGTTTTTAACCAGTCCCATTAGAATACTATAATATCTGACGACACAAGATATTGCAGTGACCTTTAACCCAACACCTAGCGACCTCGTCAAGAGGTTTTAGACCTTTTGGCGTAACGGTAAGGTGTTGGCTTGACAGTTGCTGGGCGTGGGTTCGAGTCCCGGGTTCGGTCTATCCGCCGAATTAGCTACAATATTACAGCGATGTAGAAAAGCTTTGACACGGTGTTCTGTTCTGGTCCAGGATGTCTCATGTCTCTTTGGGCCATTGACCGGCCTTCAACCTGCTGGCGAGCCAGACTCGCAGAGAACCAAGGTCTGAAGGAGCTGATATGAGTGGAATTGGCACAGTCGACCACTACGGATATAAATTAGCTTCACAGCATTCACAGCATTTATGTGACGCATGAAATGGATTTATATGCACTGTCCCTGTCGAATGCATTTGAGACCAGAGACCTTCTCAGACAGATATATCTGTACAGAGTGAACACTGGACCACGGTCACAACCATTATCCTTGGAGGGTTCATTTTTTTATTTATTTTTTTATTTAACCTTTATTTAACTAGGCAAGTCAGTTAAGGACAAATTCTGATATCATATTATCAGTTATCTGAGGGTCAAGTCCCTTCACATCTATCTCCTTCCCGGATAAAGTCCAGATAAGTAAGCATCAACTCAAGGCCTTCTAGCCACATTAATTTCCGTACCCGAAATCAGAATTGCTAAATGGCATTTAAAGTCTAAAAACCAAAATAAACATGAGTGAATATCCATTCCGCATACCGGTAACTAAGCGTAAATAATCTGGTAAAGCTGTTTAACTGTAAGGGGCCCATGGGTAAAGTATGTTCCCCCGTGCGTTCCACTGAAGGATAAGGCAATGATAACATTAGCCACAGAATTACTGTACTGACGTATGTTTGAGGAGATCGTTTTTCTTGGAAAACCCTTTACTGTTCCAAAGGTCTCCATGTTCAGTGACATGTTAGAATGTTTCCTGAAGCCTTAAAGCCTCTTTCCTGTTGCGGTTCAGAACATCTGTGACGCAAGCCTCTAAACTAGCCTATGCTGTAGCCTTCACCAGGTTAACTCAACATAGCAGTGGAAACTTGTTTACCTAGTTGACAAAACAGAATCACTGAGACGTCTGCGATAGCGAGAACAGCAACGGTCCCAACACAGAGCCTTGTGAAAACACCACATATTTAGCTTCACAGTTGACGCATGAAAAACATCAGATCAGTTTAACCTCTGTTTCAGTGCAGTGTCTTCTGTCTTCTGTCTCTGTACTGGTTTCCTGCCGTTATACAGCGCGTTCAGAAAGTATTCAGACCCCTTGACTTTTTCCAAATTTTCTTACATTACAGCCTTATTCTAAAATGGATTAAATAGATTTTTCCCTCATCAATCTACACACAATACCCCATAATGACAAAGCAAAAACAGGTTTTTAGAAAGTTTTGCAAATGTACAAAAATAAATTAATGGAAATATCACATTTACATAAGTATTCAGACCCTTTACTCAGTACTTTGTTGAAACACCATTGGCAGCGATTACAGCCTCAAGTGTTCTTGGGTATGACACTACAAGCTTGGCACACCTGTATTTGGGGAGTTTCTCCCATTCTTCTCTGCAGATCCTCTCAGGCTCTGTCAGGTTGGATGGGGAGCGTTGCTGCACAGCTATTTTCAGGTCTCTCCAGAGATGTTCGATCGGGTTCAAGTCCGGGTTCTGGCTGCGCCACTCAAGAACATTCAGAGACTTGTCCCGAAACCACTCCTGCGTTTTCTTGGCTGTGTGCTTAGGGTCGTTGTCCTGTTGGAAGGTGAACCTTCACCCCAGTCTGAGGTCCTGATCGCTCTGAACCAGCTTTTCATCAAGGATCTCTCTGTACTTTGCTCCGTTCATCTTTGCCTTGATCCTGACTAGTCTCCCAGTCCCTGCTGCTGAAAAACATCCCCACAGCATGATGCTGCCACCACCATGCTTCACCGTAGGGATGGTGGCAAGTTTCTTTTACATTTTAAAAAACCTGTTTTTCACTTCGTCATTATGGGGTATTTTGTGTAGATTTGATGAGGATTATTTTGTTATTTAATCCATTTTAGAATAAGACTGAAACGTAACAAAATTTGGAAAAAGTGAATGGGTCTGAATACTTTCCCAGTGCACTGTATATACTATATATGAAACCTCTAAGGTTGTGTCCCTCATGGGACCCTATTCCCTATATAGTGCACTACTTTTGACAAAAGCCCTATGGGCCCTAGTCAAAAGTAGTGCACTACATAGGGAATACAGTGGCATTTGACACCCAGCGTAAGTCTGTTCTCTCACACAGTTTCCTACAGTATCAATACAGACAGTAATTACAGAGCGTAGTCACCCCTTATGGCCCCTCTCATGGCACAGACTCCACTCAGACACGTTCTGGAGGGGTATTTCTCAACCCCTTCGGAGGACAAGGCTGCATCGCAAATGGCACCCTATTCCTTACATAGTGAACAACTTCTGACCGGAAACTCTATGGGCCCTGGTCAAATGTAGTGCACTATATAGCGAATAGGGTGCCATTCTCTGGTCTAAAGTAGTGCACTATATAGGGAATAGGGTGCCATTCTCTGGTCTAAAGTAGTGCACTATATAGGGAATAGGGTGCCATTCTCTGGTCTAAAGTAGTGCACTATATAGGGAATAGGGTACCATTCTCTGGTCTAAAGTAGTGCACTATACTGAACGACGACAATGATAACATTCAGCTAGCAGGCTATACGCTACATCGGCAGGACAGAACGGCAGACTCGGCTAAGACGAGGGGTGGCGGTCTCTGTATATTTGTAAACAACAGCTGGTGCACAAAATCAAATACTAAGGAAGTCTCAAGGTTTTGCTCGCCTGAGGTAGAGTATCTTATGATAAGCTGTAGACCACACTATTTACCAAGAGAGTTTTCATCTATATTTTTCATAGCTGTCTATTTACCACCACAAACCAATGCTGGCATTAAGATTGCACTGAATGAGTTGTACAAGGCCATTAATCAACAGGAAAACGCTCATCCAGATGCAGCGCTCCTAGTAGCAGGGGACTTTAATGCAGGGAAACTTAAATCCGTTCTACCTAATTTCTACCAGCATGTTAAATGTGCAACCAGAGGGGAAAAAACTCTAGACCACCTTTACTCCACACACAGAGACGCATACAAAGCTCTCCCTCGCCCTCCATTTGGCAAATCTGACCATAACTCTATCCTCCTGATTCCTGCTTATAAGCAAAAACTGAAGCAGGAAGCACCAGTGATTCGGCTAATAAAAAAGTGGTCAGATGACGCAGATGCTAAGCTACAGGACTGTTTTGCTAGCACAGACTGGAACATGTTCCGGGATTCTTCAGACAGCATTGAGGAGTACACCACATCAGTCACTGGCTTCATCAATAAGTGCATCGATGATGTCGTCCCCACAGTGACCGTACGTACATACCCCAACCAGAAGCCATGGATTACAGGAAACATCCGCACTGAGCTAAAGGGTAGAGCTGCCGCTTTCAAGGAACGGGACTCTAACCCGGACGCTTATAAGAAATCCCGCTATGACCTCCGACGAACCATCAAACAGGCAAAGAGTCAATACAGGTCTAAGATTGAATCATACTACACTGGCTCTGACGCTCGTCGGATGTGGCAGGGCTTGAAAACTATTACAGACTACAAAGGGAAGCACAGCCGCGAGCTGCCCAGTGACACAAGCCTACCAGACGAAGCTAAACCACTTCTATGCTCGCTTCGAGGCAAGCAACACTGAAGCATGCATGAGAGCACCAGCTGTTCCGGACGACTATGTGATCACGCTCTCCGTAGCCGATGTGAGTAAGACTTTTAAGCAGGTCAACATTCACAAGGCCGCAGGGCCAGACGGATTACCAGGACGTGTACTCCGAGCATGTGCTGACCAACTGGCAAGTGTCTTCACTGACATTTTCAACATGTCCCTGACTGAGTCTGTAATACCAACATGTTTCAAGCAGACCACCATAGTCCCCGTGCCCAAGAACTCTAAGATAACCTGCCTAAATGACTACCGACCCGTGGCACTGACGTCTGTAGCCATGAAGTGCTTTGAAAGACTGGTCATGGCTCACATCAACAGCATAATCCCAGAAACCCTAGACCCACTCCAATTTGCATACCGCCCCAACAGATCCACAGATGATGCAATCTCTATCGCACTCCACACTGCCCTTTCCCACCTGGACAAGAGGAACACCTACGTGAGAATGCTATTCATTGACTACAGCTCAGCATTCAACACCATAGTGCCCTCAAAGCTCATCACTAAGCTAAGGATCCTGGGACTAAACACCTCCCTCTGCAACTGGATCCTGGACTTCCTGACGGGCCGCCCCAGGTGGTAAGGGTAGGTAACAACACATCTGCCACACTGATCCTCAACACGGGGGCCCCTCAGGGGTGCGTGCTCAGTCCCCTCCTGTACTCTCTGTTCACCCATGACTGCATGGCCAGGCACGACTCCAACACCATCATTAAGTTTGCCGACGACACAACAGTGGTAGGCCTGATCACCGACAACGATGAGACAGCCTATAGGGAGGAGGTCAGAGATCTGGCCGTGTGGTGCCAGGACAACAACCTCTCCCTCAACGTGACCAAGACAAAGGAGATGATTGTGGACTACAGGAAAAAAAAAGAGGACTGAGCACGCCCCCATTCTCATCGACGGGGCTGTAGTGGAACAGGTTGAGAGCTTCAAGTTCCTTGGTGTCCACATCACCAACGAACTATCATGGTCCAAACACACCAAGACAGTCGTGAAGAGGGCACGACAAAGCCTATTCCCCCTCAGGAGACTAAAAAGATTTGGCATGGGTCCTCAGATCCTCAAAAAATTCTACAGCTGCACCATCGAGAGCATCCTGACTGGTTGCATCACCGCCTGGTATGGCAACTGCTTGGCCTCTGACCGCAAGGCACTACAGAGGGTAGTGCGTACGGCCCAGTACATCACAGGGGCAAAGCTCCCTGCCATCCAGGACCTCTATACCAGGCGGTGTCAGAGGAAGGCCCTCAAAATTGTCAAAGACTCCAGTCACCCTAGTCATAGACTGTTCTCTCTGCTACCGCACGGCAAGCGGTACCGGAGTGCCAAGTCTAGGTCCAAAAGACTTCTCAACAGCTTCTACCCCCAAGCCATAAGACTCCTGAACAGCTAATCATGGCTACCCGGACTATTTGCACTGCCCCCCACCCCATACTTTTTTACGCTGCTGCTACTCTGTTAAGTATTTATGCATAGTCACTTTAACTCTACCCACATGTACATATTACCTCAACTACCTCAACTAGCCGGGTGCCCCCGCACATTGACTATGCAACGGTACCCCCCTGTATATATAGCCTCCCTACTGTCACTTTATTCTATTGTATATATAGCCTCCCTACTGTCACTTTATTTTTACTTCTGCTCTTTTTTTCTCAACACTTTTTTGTTGTTGTTTTTATTCTTACTTTTTTGTTTAAAATAAATGCACTGTTGGTTAAGGGCTGTAAGTAAGCATTTCACTGTAATGTCTGCACCTGTTGTATTCGGCGCATGTGACCAATAAAATTTGATTTGATTTGATTTGACTATATTGGGAATAGGGTGCCATTTGGGACTCATGCAGTCCTAGTTTCTCTTCAGCGAATTTAGTTGGTTGTGAAAGCAATGTACCCAAACATGTACAGGGAGAGACTGCAGAATATAAAAGAGGCTGTTCCTATCTGAACCTGAGCCTGTGTCTGGCTTTAGAGATGAACAACGTGTGGACAGCGCTGGGGACTGCCGACTGCTAATGTCCCATTGGGCTCAACGTGTGGACAGGGCTGGGGACTGCCGACTGCTAATGTCCCATTGGGCTCAACGTGTGGACAGGGCTGGGGACTGCCGACTGCTAATGTCCCATTGGGCTCAACGTGTGAACAGGGCTGGGGACTGCCGACCATTGAAACTGCCATGATGAGATGACAACATGGAAGTGAAATTCCTCCTCACAGAGACTGTTGGCGTTCAACTGAAGAGCAGGGAAACGAGACCGTTTCAGAGAAAACAAACAGTCAAAATAAAGAGGATTGTTTTTTACCGCTCCTCCTCCTCCTCCTCCTCCTCCTCCTCCTCCTCCTCCTCCACCTCCTCCTCCTCCTCCTCCTCCTCCCCCCTCCTCCTCCTCCTCCTCCTCCTCCTCCTCTTCCTCCTCCTCCTCTCCTCCTCCTCCTCCTCCTCCCCTTCCTCCTCCTCCTCCTCCTCCTCTCCTCCTCCTCCTCCTCCTCCTCCCCTCCTCTCTTCCTCCTCCTCCTCCCTCCCCTCCTCCTCCTCCTCCTCCTCTTCCTCCTCCTCCTCCTCCTCTTCCTCCTCCTCCTCCTCATCCTCCTCCTCCTCCTCCTCCTCCGCTGGCTGGTCATGATGCAGTTCCGTTCCTCTGAAGTGCTCTTACACAGCTCACCTCCCGCTGTAATGTCAACAACCTGATGTTTTCTCAACTTCCGTGTTGTCATGAGGTTCTGGCTAACCAGCCATGAAGCGGGGAGGACGTGGTGATGTCAGAACACAACCACGTGTAAAGAGCACCGCTAATTCTCCTACTGCACCTTGACCTCTCAGTCAGTGGTGGTAAACAACCTGATTAAAACGTTGCATTGCCATAGTCAGATGTACAGTCCCAAAGCTGTGTGTTGTGTTGTTGATTTAGTATGTCATGTCTGGCTGGAATTAGATACATACTCATGTACGTGAAGCTGGGAAAACACCTTTCAGACTCCCTATCCCACAGCACGGGGGGGCGCCGCAAAGGCCTTTCCCACTACTCTACTCACTCTACGCCAGTGTTTTCCCAACCCTGGTCCTTCATTTCGGTTATACAAGGCCATCTTGAGTCCCATCCTCTCCTCTTCCATCACCGTCTGGTTTGGGTCTGCGTCTGCCCGCTCCAAGGGGCAAACTGCAGCGCATCGTTCGGAGAGGGGTCATCGGCTGTCACCTGCCCTCCGTCAATGGTCTGCACGACTCCAGGACAAGGAACCGTGGAGGGAAAGATCACCCACCCCATCTTCCGAAGACTCCCGGGCAAACAGTTCAGGTCGATCATGACCAAAAACCACCCTCATCAAGCGGCCATCGGGCTCATAAGGACGAAGAGACTTTGCGCTCTGAGCCGAACACTGCACCTCTCTCACTCACTGCACCTGGAATACTAATAACTACACTATATTGCATTAGCACTGTGTACACCTCTGTACAACACTGTAGATATACAGACAGGTCCAACACGATTACGTCATGGCAGCATCCCCCCCCCGGAGTATAGGCTGATTTACAGTGAGAGTATACCATTTCCAGACGGGATATACAGTACCTTGCAAAAGTATTCATCCCTCCTCTCCTGGTTCGAGGCAGGCTTCGGCGTTCGTCGTCACCGGCCTTCTAGCCACTGCCGCTCCTCATCTCATCGTTGCATTTGTTTTGTCTTGTTTATTACACACACCTGGTTCACATCCCCTCATCAAATCAAATCAAATCAAATCAAATCAAATTTTATTGGTCACATGCGCCGAATACAACAAGTGCAGACATTACAGTGAAATGCTTACTTACAGCCCTTAACCAACAGTGCGTTTATTTTAAACAAAAAAAGTAAGAATAAAACAACAACAAAAAAAAAAAAAAAAAAAAAAAGTGTTGAGAAAAACAAAGAGCAGAAGTAAAATAAAGTGACAGTAGGGGAGGCTATATATACAGGGGGGTAACGGTGCAGAGTCAATGTGCGGGGGCACCGGCTAGTTGAGGTAGTTGAGGTAATATGTACATGTGGGTAGAGTTAAAGTGACTATGCATAAATACTTAACAGAGTAGCAGCAGCGTAAAAGGATGGGGTGGGGGGCAGTGCAAATAGTCCGGGTAGCCATGATTAGCTGTTCAGGAGTCTTATGGCTTGTGGGTAGAAGCTGTTGAGAAGTCTTTTGGACCTAGACTTGGCACTCCGGTACCGCTTGCCGTGCGGTAGCAGAGAGAACAGTCTATGACTAGGGTGGCTGGAGTCTTTGACAATTTTGAGGGCCTTCCTCTGACACCGCCTGGTATAGAGGTCTTGGATGGCAGGGAGCTTTGCCCCAGTGATGTACTGGGCCGTACGCACTACCCTCTGTAGTGCCTTGCGGTCAGAGGCCAAGCAGTTGCCATACCAGGCGGTGATGCAACCAGTCAGGATGCTCTCGATGGTGCAGCTGTAGAATTTTTTGAGGATCTGAGGACCCATGCCAAATCTTTTTAGTCTCCTGAGGGGGAATAGGCTTTGTCGTGCCCTCTTCACGACTGTCTTGGTGTGCTTGGACCATGATAGTTCGTTGGTGATGTGGACACCAAGGAACTTGAAGCTCTCAACCTGTTCCACTACTTGAAGCTCTCAACCTGTTCCACTACAGCCCCGTCAGTACCTGTATAAGTGTTCCCTCTGCCCCCTTGTCTTTGTGTGTGATTGTTTATCGTGGAGGTTATTCTAGTTCGGTGGAGCTCTTTTGTATTTTGTATCGGAAATAAACAGTTTATTCTGTGATTTACCCTCCTGCGCCTGACTCCTTCTAAATCACTCATCACGATCCCCCATGGCGTTTTTCCTATTTTGATGCATTACAACCTGTAATTTAAATTGATTTTTATTGGGATTTCATGTAATGGACATACACAAAATAGTCAAAATTGGTGAAATGAAAAAGATAACTTGTTTCTAAAAATTCTAAAAAATAAATAACGGAAAAGTGGTGCGTGCATACAGTTGAAGTCGGAAGTTTACATACACTTAGGTTGGAGTCATTAAAACTTGTTTTTCAACACACATTTCTTGTTAACAAACTATAGTTTTGTCAAGTCGGTTAGAACATCTACTTTGTGTATGACACAAGTAATTTTTCCAACAATTGTTTACAGACAGATTATTTCACTTATAATTCACTGTATCACAACTCCAGTGGGTCAGATGTTTACATACACTAAGTTGACTGTGCCTTTAAACAGCTTGGAAAATTCCAGAAAATGATGTCATGGCTTTAGAAGCTTCTGATAGGCTAATTGACATCATTTGAGTCAATTGGAGGTGTACCTGTGGATGTATTTCAAGGCCTACCTTCAAACTCAGTGCCTCTTTGCTTGACATCATGGGAAAATCAAAAGAAACCAGCCAAGACCTCAGAAAAAAAATTGTAGACATCCACAAGTCTGGTTCATCCTTCAGAGTAATTTCCAAATGCCTGAAGGTACCACGTTCATCTGTACAAACAATAGTATGCAAGTATAAACACCATGGGACCATGCAGCCGTTATACCGCTCAGGAAGGAGACGCGTTCTGTCTCCTAGAGATGAACGTACTTCGGTGCGAAAAGTGCAAATCAATCCCAGAACAACAGCAAAGGACCTTGTGAAGATGCTGGAGTAAACAGGTACAAAAGTATCTATATCCACAGTAAAAACGAGTCCTATATCGACATAACCTGAAAGGCCGCTCAGCAAGGAAGAAGCCACTGCTCCAAAACCGCCATAAAAAAGCCAGACTACGGTTTGCAACTGCACATGGGGACAAACATCGTACTTTTTGGAGAAATGTCCTCTGGTCTGATGAAACAAAAATAGAACTGTTTGGCCATAATGACCATCGTTATGTTTGGAGGAAAAAGGGGGACGCTTGCAAGCCGAAGAACACCATCCCAACCGTGAAGCACGGGGGTGGCAGCATCATGCTGTGTGGGTGCTTTGCTGCAGGAGGGACTGGTGCACTTCACAAAATAGATGGCATCATGAGGAAGGAAAATTATGTGGATATATTGAAGCAACATCTCAAGACATCAGTCAGGAAGTTAAAGCTTGGTCGCAAATGGGTCTTCCAAATGGACAATGACCCCAAGCATTAGGGGTGTAACGATCCATCTACTACATCGATGTATCGATTTATATTCCTATGATCCAACTACATCGATCTGTGCTCGGCGAGTTGGCCTTTTGGACAACATATATCGATCTAACATCGTTTTAAAATGTAATACATCGATTGTATCGACACTAGGAAATAACCCATTGGATTTAAGCACGTCAGACTTTATATGGATGTTTTTTCTTAGCACTTTTAATGATAAAGGCTGTAAACATTACTCGATTCAGTCTGCCTATCCGTGACGTCATCACGCCAACAGCAGCGCAAAGGCGCAAAGACAACAAAACATAGAGGAGAAGCCGACGAGCGAGAAATTATCAAGCCACCATTGCATATGGCACCACAGCAAACCTGCCAAGAGAGTGCCACCCACCAAAACTCACAGCCCAGGCAAGGAGGGCATTAATCAGAGAGGCACCAAAGATAACCCTGAAGGAGCTGCAAAGCTCCACAGCGGAGATTGGAGTATCTGTCCATAGGACCACTTTAATGACCCTAA
>NW_025534735.1:0-159660 GCF_020615455.1 Coregonus clupeaformis
ACACGCCTTGGTACACTCATGCAGCATCCTCTGCAACCAGCCTCCACCCCAAAACGCCTTTCTTCCCAACAAATGTCCTGAAGGAGATCCTACACACAGCTGAAGCTGAAGCTTTCATTTATCAATCTTAGCTGCAAACATACTTAAAACCTTTTCCACAATTCCTTATATTTGAATGTTAGTGGCGCAGTGGTCTAAGGCACAAGAATCGCAGTGCTGTAGAGAACCAAAGACTAGGAGATCTTGTTTCTTCAATCCAGGCTCCGTGCAGCTTCGCCGTGACCGGGAGACCCGCTGGATAAATAACTCCCATCTCATTAAAACACGCCCATGGAACGCATCGCAGGGACAAGAAAAGTTCAGTTGATAGAGCATAACGCTGAACCAGGGCGTGGGCTGAAAAAGATAAAAGGAATATGTAATCATTAATCAAAAAGTGCCTGGATAAGAGCTAAATGACTAAAATGCAAATTTAAACCCAGCAAAATCCGTATCGCTTAGGATCACCACATAATTTTAGAATGAAATGCCAGAATAATTATCTGTGGCTTTCATTTATCAAATCAAGATTCCCACAAATCTCGACTCTTGCTGTCCTCCGCCTACCTTTGCCGCCAAAACCACCGGGAGAAGCATGCCGCAGTTGGGTATGGTATTGGGAAGACCAATCACACCGTTTTAACCTTAACGGGGTCACACTCTTCTTAGTAGTATTGTTAACAGAACCTTATCAGGAGCCACAACAAAGTTATGAGATAATTATTTTTATTTTCTAAACCAACCTGGCCACAACCCTGGCAATGCAAACACTATGCCCTGGCACTAACTGAGCTACATCCCAAACACCCTCCTCCCACCCTGGACGAACTGGCGCCCATGGGTCCCAGACCGCCTATCAGAGCCTCTGATCTAAAACAGATCTCCAGGCAGGTAGAAAGGGGCAAGGGCACAGCTGCACCAGATGCAGTGCCTTAGTCCACGACCGGGGAGCATCTGCCAATTCTCCACACCCAACATCCCTGACCTACGACGCCGGTGGTGGTTATGACCGCGCGGCCGAACCAGCTTGCAGCTGAAATACATCCACAGGTAATAATTTCAATTGACTCCAAATGATGTCAATTAACCAACAAACAAGAACAGAAGCTCATGCATGACACTACTTTAAATTCTCTGCCAAAGAGCAGCCCAACTTAATATGTAAACTGACCCACCCAGGAATGAATAACTATAAGCAAAAATAACTGTCCGTAAACAATCAATAAGCTGGAAAATATCAAAAAAATACAATAACAGGAGCAACCTTAAAGAACCAGATTCTGGTCAAACCAGCCTACAACACTTCCAGGAGTGGCTGAAAACCCAGCCTTAAACGACCCCAACCCACAGTGTGTGTGTGTGTGTGTGTGTTAAAAACCCACTCAACCGTACTGCAACTATTGCCGCGTAGCCAACATGGTTAAGAGCTGCCAGCCAGTAAACCGCTAAAGCACGCCTGCCTCTAACTCTGAGCCGACTAGATGACAAATCTGTCACACGCCCGCGCATTAACCTGACTGGTTCTGGGTAAGCCCGCCCTGGACAAGAGGTCCACAAATGACCAAAAACAAAAAATGTTTTTTAACCTGCAGCCAATTTTAAGGCCTTACTAAAGGTGATTTGTAGATTACAATCTATACCTTAACCAGCATAGTCATTACATTATGAAATGCGGGTTAAAAAGAGCCCCACCTGAAATCCCCACTGCCTTACAATCTCTTGCATCCCGGCACATGAAAACCTGAAACAGCATCTGGCAGTAAACCACGCAGCTCTGGCACCGATTACAAAAAACCAGCTGGAACTGGGGATCCAAACCGGATTAGGCAGGGCCAAGACTTGCAACCTTCCCCACAAATCCACTGGCCACCTGGCTGGCCATCCTGGTTTGAAACTCCCAGGAAGAGAGCAGAAAGAGCAGCCGCTGCTAACGCAACAGCCAATAATGATCCACAAGCAATTAACCCAAAGTGGCTGATATGAACCCCAGCCTGGATCTCACCCGCCAGATCCAGGCGACCAAAACTTTGGCACGCTATTGAGCCGGGGTGTCTGATGACGCTGGTTTATTCGGAAAAAAAGGTCCTGAGATGGGTGCGTCCGGATAACCCAGGCCCGCGCGTCCCATATATGGCTTAATAAAACGAGATGCTTCAATGAGCCCGCCGCTCCGAACCCTGGGCCAACCGCCACACTGAGAGACAAACCCCCCTCAGCCCTTAAATCGGGGAATAGCAACCAAACACCAAATATACTTTTATCTTTTATTAGTGTAATGAGTCTGACAGGAATAAACACGTCTTCTGATAACAAATCAACCTGTGGATTGCCAACAGAAGTAATAAAAAGCAGAGGGTGACAGCGCTAATGGAGAGGCATGCGCTTGAAGGCAGAGGGCACACGCCAAAGTGCAGAGCTGAATACGCCTAACAAATAGATGGAAGATTTGCTGAATGTGCAGAGATCCCTGACGCCCAAATGAAGATAAAAAAGGAATACTTGGGACAGAAACTGTCCCTACGTACTGGGATGCAGATGTGATGACAGCCAATGCATATATAAGACACGCCTGTAATGTGTGAGATAAATAATGTTCTGGAAGCAGAGGGTAAGACATGAGACAATGCCCCACGGCAGAGGTAAAAGACAGCCTAAATGAGATTAAGCACAGTCACTAAATGCATATGCAAAGATCGAATGAGAAACATTGCTCAGCTAGTAGAGGCAAGGCAAGTATGATTATCACTTGAATGGGAAGAACATCACAACACTACACATGACGACAATGCCCACAGACGGTATAAAGACACACTGGCTGCAGCAGATAGATCCTTTGATAATGCCTTTGGGTAAATGGCAGAAAGAATGTGAGAGCACACAAACACCTGGGAATGGCAGATGCGCATTACTGAAAGTCCTGGCTAAGAAGAGGCGATTAGCGTTGAATGAGATGAAAGCACGTCGCCACGGGCAGAGGCAGGACACAGCTCAATGGCAAACCTGACACAGCCTCAGCCGGGCAGGTGAGACAGCCAGCGTGCATGACCACCTGGACAGCTTGGAAGGAGAGAAAAAGCAGGACAGCCAGCCAGGCAAGAGGCAAGGACACAACAGCTACTGAAGGAAGACAGACTGCAGACTAACATAACAGTCACTTGAATGCAGAGATATTCACACAAAGACAAACAGATGCAGATGCAAAAGGACAGTCACTGAAATGTAGAGAGGAAGAAGATTACACTGAATGAGATAAGACAGTTTAAATGTGGAGGGTAAAAGATTATTTAGAGCTAAGAGATAAAGAGATGTTTGAATGTATGGAAAGATTAGCCTGAATGCAAGCAGAGGTTGATGTTTAATGCAGACTGCACTGCCAGCTGGCAGAGGGCACAGCGCCTGGAAATAGGCAGATGGCACACACATGTCACCAATGTATATGGAGTAAAGACAGCCACCAGGCTGCAGAGATGCAAGCACAAAGGTTTTGGCTGCAGAGAGTGGCGGAAAGAGCGTATTGGGCTGCATATGACCTGATTGACAGTGAAATGGTGAAGAGGCGGACAGCACAGCCTGAGCCAGTTTTCACAAAGATCAGCCTGAATGAATCTTGACAAAGCTGTTCTTTAAACTATATACACCAAATGGCAACACAGAGACTTACACACTTGGAAATGCCAAGTGAGATAAAGACACAATGGTACACTTACTAGTAAAACACTGGCAGATAAAAAAGGACAGCCAGCCAGATAAGGACACACCAAATGGCAGATATGACAGCCTTGGAAATGCATATTAATCTGTGATAACTTCAAATGCAGAGATCTGACAGCCAGCCAACAAGAGAGGCAGACGCCTTAGCTGGCAGAAAGCACACGCTCAGTGGCAGACTCAGACTAACACGCCTAACAGAGCGGACAGTTTCACAGCAGATGTAAGGACAGCTTGAACAAGCAGACATCCTTTTCTGACACGCTTGAAGGCAGAGACCTGGACACAGCCACAGCATAAGAGGGAAGACAATACTTGAAGGAGCAGTAAAAAAATGATGCAATGTAGCCAATGTGGAGAGCATGTTTAATGCTAAGGGGGAAAGCATGTTTTCAGAAGCCAGTAAGACTTAGACAGCCAATGGGTGGGAGAGACCCTAAAGATTGAAGCCTAACAGTAAGACTGAGGGACGCCTAGTGAGAGGTAAGACAGCCGCCAACATATGTAAAAGAAAGACAAAGGCCCAATGAGGTGACAGCGCCAGCTGGCAGAAAGCACAGCCTGAAGGTTATTGTTGAAGGAGAGGGAAGTTAGACAGCCACTTGAATGAGAGTAAAGGTAAAAGGCACGCCAGCGTATATAAAAGGACAATGCCTGGGAAGAAGAGGTACAGCCAGAATGCAGACCCACTAAAATGAAATGGCAGGAAACACAACGCCACGGCAGATTTACACGCCTGAACATGGCAGATAAAGTGACAATGCAGACAGAGACAGCTTAGCTGTGAGGAAGATGACCCAATGAGAGGTGGAAAGACAAACAAATGGCAGATAGGCATAATAATGCCTGAAATGTAGAGAGGACACTACTTAGCCGGCAGAGAGGCAAAAAGGACACACCAAACAGAGGCAAAGGACAGCCAATGAGAGGAAGACACACAGCTGCAGAGACTATAGATACGCTTGAATACAGATGTAAGCGATTGCCTGCAATGTTAATATAACTTCACGCCTAAAAATGCAGCAGACCTTTTCGATCAATGCCTGAATGTGCCGCAATAAGATAACTTTCAGATTGTACTAAATGCAGACCTTGCAGACAGTTAAAATGCAAGTAAAGGTAGAGACTAAGATTACGTTTCAAATGTGGTAAGACTAATCTGACACAGCCTTAGCTTGGAGAAAGTGACAGAGTGCCTTAAATGGCAATAAGACCCAGGCACGCCTGGAAGGAGAGGGCGATTTCACAGCCGCCAGCGGCAGACCCAGATTGCGCCAATGAGACAAAAAGTGACAAGCCAGCTGAGAGGGAGAGACAGTGTCTCACGGTAGAGGAAGACAAGCTGAATGAGACTAACACGCTCAGCCATGAGATTATGACAGCCACTTAAACAGCAGACACCTTACTAAACACACAGAGGTAAAAGGACACTGGGGAGTGCAGAGAGGAAAGGCAGGCAAGCATTGTTGCCTGGAATGCCAAGATAAGAAATATTGAGTCAGAGGCAGAGGAAACAAGACAGCCTGAAGGCAGAGGTGGGCGGCACAGCCTGGGATGGCAGAGGCATGCTCGATGTTGGGAGTGTAAAGATACGCCTGGGAAGGGCAGATAAGGACAGCTTAATACAGATGTAAAGACAGCCGCCTAATGGTAGAGGGTAAAAAGACAGCCTCTGAAGGGCAGAGTGCAAGGACAGCCTGAAGGAGGGACTAATGGGTGATAAAAGCAGACAGCGCTTGAAGGTAGAGAACTTAACACTTGATGTAGTAGAGTGAAGACATTTGGGCAAGAATGACAGAACTGACACAAACACTTCTAACGCCACAAAAGAGAAAAAGACAGCCACTTGGAATGCACAGATGTGCTTAACACAGCGCCTGGGCAGATAGAGGGTGACACACAAATGGCAGAGAGGAAGGATTACACTGGAATGAGAGACCTGACACGCCAGCGCAAGAGACTGATGCACACAACACGCTTCAATGCAGAAGACGCAACGCCTGGCTGGGTGGAACTGGGACACAGCCGCCTGGGGCTAGCAGAAAGGACAGCCAGTGGCAAACAGACAGCCAGCTTGAGAGTGAAGACAGCCAATGACACTGACACTTGAATGCAGAGAGGACCCGATTACTAGCGGCAGAGAGTAAGTGTAAAGCACAATACCTAGCTGGCAGAGGCAAAAAGATGACAGCTCACGTGCAGAGACTATTTGAAATGAGGAGAAAGATGAGCTTGGCTGTAAGAGTAAAAATGATTGTCTAGAATGGCAGAAGAACCTTCTTTGACATGTTTGAATGCAAGCAGAGACTGACAGCTTAGCCTATAGAGTAAGGGACACCCAAAGAGAGAAAGCACACAGCCTTGAAGGAGAGGCTGACTAACAGGCAGATATTACGACAGCCAATGGCAGACTCAAACGATACCAACAACGACACAAATACTTAAATGGAAAGCGACAGTCGCCAAGGAGGTGATTGTTTGAAATGACAGACCTTATCAGTCTAAATGGGCATGAACTGACACGCCTGAATAGAGGGAAGACACACCACACCACGAGGCGCTAACACAGCCTGTAGAATGACATATATGACACGCTCAGATGGCTAAAGATAACAATCTGACAGCCGCTCAGCCAGGCAGAGAGGTGCTTATGACAGCCACTTGGCACACGGGGCAATGTAAGGATGCCAGCGCCTAGATGGCAGATAAGCGACACGCCAGCCGCAGATAAAGATGTTCACTTGAATGACAGACCTTACCACTGAATGGAGGAAGAGAATGAAACACTTAATGAGAGACGAACAGCCACTGAAGCGGGCAGAGGCAAGGACAATGGAAGGCAGAGTTAAGGACAGGGTAATGCAGAGGAACACAGCCCCAAAGCAGAAGACTGACACATGGCCCAGATGGGTTATAGAGAGGGAAGGATGTCCCATGGGCAGAGGACACGCCAGCTAGAGACCCACGGCCAGCTGTGGCAGAGGTAAAACACAGCCTAGCTGTGGCATATGAGGGGACACAAGAATGAATGAGACACCCAGCCTAGCTGGGCAGAGAGAGGGAAAGACAGGCCCAATGAGAGGGTATAGACTCAATGCAGATATGGCAAAGCAGGACAGGGCCTGGCTGTGAGTAAAAGGACAGGGTTAGATGGCGGGCAGGAGAGCAAAAGGACAGCCCAGCAAGAGATGCACAATGGGATGTGCAGATAAGGCATGCTTGGGATAAAGAGAGAGGTAAAAAGGCAAAGGACAATGCCCAGCGTGGAAAGCAATATACCTGAAGGAGATAGAGGCACATCAAAGCCTAAAGCAAATAGAGAGCGAATGGCCAATGCAGAAAGCAATGTCTTCTAATGGCAGAAAGGACACACCACGTGAGGTAAAGCACACGTCAATGTAGATAAAGCATAATACGCCAAATACAAGAGAACCAACAACCAGACAGCCAATGTGTGGAGATGGCACAGCCTAAATGGGGTGAACCCTCTTGCACTGGCCTTCAATGCAGGAGGAAGGACACACAGCCAGCCGCAGAGGCACTAATAGCAGAAAGGAAATGTCTTTCCTCAAATACAGGTGGCAGAGAGGAAAGGGACAGCATTGGAGATTTGACAGAGAACTTCACACATTAATGTTAACTTGAATAGCTGCAATGCCTAAATGGCAGAGATAAAGCACACAGTCACTAATGTGGAGACACCCAATGGCAGATAAAAAAACACACTGCCTCGGTTGTGGAAGATGAAAGATATCACACGAATGGGCAGATGCACAGGCCAATGACATAACTAATGCCTGGAATGCAGAGAGACCTATTATCACTTTAAGCAGCAGATAAGACAGTCGCCTGAATAGCAGAGTAAAGCAATATGTAATGCCCAAATGTTAAGACCAGGGGACGGCAAAATACTTGGCTGGGAGAGAGGCTATTACCTGAATGGGCAGAGAAAGACAAGAAACTAATACAGCAAGAGAACTGACCTTTGATTAGTCTTCAAATGGCAGAGACTTCAGATTGTCTGAAGATAAAGGACACGCTCAAATGAGAGCAGGCACAGCCCAATGAGGGCGACAGCCAATGGCAGAGGCAGACAAATGAATGCGGTGATCGACACAACAGCGCTAAAATACCGCCAGACCCGACAGCCGAATGTGAGAAAAAGGACAAATGTCACCATAACACAGAGGTGGAAGAGGATGTTTCTCAATGTGAGAGGTAAGATTATCTTAAATGAGATAATCACCAGGACACGCCTGGACACAGAGACTTTATGATACAGCTTGAATGAGGAGGAAGAAAGCAGACAGCTCAGCGACAGGAAGCATTTGAAGGAGAAAGGACAGCCTTGAAGGAGACCCACACCCAAATGTGAAGAGGTGTAATAAGAATACCTGGCTGCAGATGTGTTAACACCCAGATGGGCAGAGGTAAGCACTTCCCCAATGGCAGAGCTGATTGTTACCAAATGATAGAACACTAACCCACAAACAAATGCAGTAAGAGGCGACAGCCGCCAGCGAGAGACTTTTGACAGTAAACAAAGCAGATGAAAGACAGCCGCCAGCTACAGAGGGAAGCACAAAACCAGCTGCAGAGGGTAAGGACAGCCAGACAGGCAGACCAGACAACATTTGGGATATGGCAGAGGTAAGGACACGCCAATGCAGAGGAAGACAGCCAATGACATCAACTTCAGACAGCCATGAAGGCAGAGGCGCCTGAAGGCAGAGGTGTAAGCAGCCTGAATGAGATATCATCTCCAGTATTAATGGCATAGCAGAGAGGGGCATATACTGCATGTGAGAGGCATGACAATAAATGTAAGAAGGCAGGCAGGCAGAGAGGTAAAGCCAGACAGGCCCAAGAAACACAGGGCCTGGCCGGCAGAGTAAAAAAGGACATTAAACAAGAGATAAAGACAGCCCATTGGGAATGGCAGAGGGAAGGATGGCCTTTGAAGGAGATAGTAAAAGGACAGCCTGGCAGAAAGCAGGACAGCCACTTAACAGATGAAGGTGGCAAAGAAGGGTAAGTAAGAGCATTGAGATGATACAAAAGACAATGCCCACAGCAGATATAAAGACAGCCAGCTGTGATGTGGAAAAGGACAACATAGAGGGCGACAAATACTTAGTCAAGTATATATTTTAAGACACAACACAAACAAATGCCCACGAGAGGGGGCGATTACTTGAATGGGCAGATATGTTATAATGGGTTTAGCTTAAAGTAGATTACTGACAGCTCAATTATAAAGACCCAATGAGAGGTGCGACAGCCAAATGCACAGAACTTCCACAATGCAGCGCCTTAAAGCAGATAAACACTCAATGCAGGAAAGATTACCCAATGGCAGAGAGGCAGACACATATTTAAATGCAAGAAAGAGACGGCTTCAATGATACACCTCACCACGTTTTCAGCCGGCAGGTGCCACTGGCAACAATGCCAAATGCAAGAGACTACCCACAGCCGCCTAAATGCAAGATTTGAGGACACACACAAGTAATGCAGAATCAACTTTTTTACACACTTTCTCAATAAAAGTATAATGTAAGACAAATGAAATGCAGAAAGAACTTCGCAGACACGTTTAAATGCAGCAAGACTGACTGCTCTTCACGCACAGAGACTTACGGGCACGCCTAACAAGCAGAATCCCTTGACGCCGGAAATGCGTGGGATCTTCTTTTCTACGTTTGAATGCAAGACCTTAATGAAAACGCTAAAAATAAAAATAATACAATATGAGACCCGTGATGCCTGAATGCAGAGGACTGACAGCTTGGGAAAATGCCGTGGCAGAGACTACAGACAATGAACAAAATGAGAGGAGAGGTGGGGCACAATGCAGAGCCGCCAGCTGCAGAGATCCTTGCACTGGAATGGCAAGAGAGTAAAAGACAGCCACAATGCACATGACTGGACAGCCTGGGAAGGGAGATAATACCAACACAGACACCAACGCCTGTGCTGGACAGCTGGGATAAAGATAATATTACGTGCTGACGTCACTAGATAGCAGATGTGGGTAAGACGTTTTTCAATGCAGGCAGAAGATGCAAAGACACACCCAGAGGCAGATAAAAAGACATCACTAAATGGCAGAGGAAGCACAGCCAGATGGCAGGAGGCACACTGATGTGGTGATAAAAAGACAGCCTTCCGAATGGGCGAAGAGTGTGCCACACGCGCCTGAAGAGGAAGACACGCCAGCGTTAAGTTGACACCAACGCAGATATAAAAAAAAGACAAATGAATGAGAGGAAACATTGAGCCACATGGAGGCGACGCCTAATGGGCATGGAGACCCTGACGCCACGCCAGCAAGAGGGAATAACACAGCAGACAACCTTCCTTGATTGCATTTCAAATGCAAAGCATGGCATAGACCTTTTGCAGACGTTGTGTCACTTGAAATGAAAGGAGATGGACGTAATGCAGCAGATAAGATGAAACGCCTCAATGGGCAGATGTGCGATGTACAATGGAAGGTTAACTTCATAACGATGATATCACCAAAATGGCAGAAGATCCGCCAGCAAACAACACATTGAATAAGATAAAAAAGGACAGCTCAATGCGGGAAGACCCCTGATGTCACTAAAAACACAGCAGAGGTGACACTTGAGGAGAAAAGACAATCTGAAATGTGAGGATAAGTGATTGGGTTTCAATGCACATGACTCCACACTTGAAAGTGTAAGAGATCTTACTGACACTAAATGATGCACAAATGAGATAAAGCACAACCCAAATGACATTAATGCACAAACAACAAAGATATGGCAAAGAAAGACGATTGTCACTTAAATTTTTAAGACAGCCTGAAATGGCAGAGGTGGACAGCTCAGCTGCACAGACTTACAACAGTATTTAGAAATGAGAGGAAGAGCACAACAAATAGAGGAAGAGTGATGACACAGCCATTAATGCAGAAAGAATGTTAATAAGACATAACCTTACAGGATGTTTTTCCTAAATGTGGAGACATAAGATCCCTTCAGACAATACTGGCTAAGAGATAAGTATATCAATGTCTGGAAACATGGTAGAAATAATATCACCTGAATGCGCAGAGGTAAAGACGGTTGAAGAAAGAGTGGTAAGAGACGCCTAATGCAGAAAGATATCGCCAGATGGGCAGAGAGATCTTGACAGGCCTCTCCCAAAGATGCGTGTGTTAATAACTTCTTCAGGTGATTACCGCCTTCCGATGTTGGTAAGTATTTTCATCGCTTCCCGGGAGGCAGAGATGGCTTCAAAGCTTAAGTTTTGATGCGTGATGAATCTGTGACTGAAATGTGTTTTCAAGATGCAAGAGACAACGACAAGCTCCCAACGCAAGCAGATAAAGATTGCTCTTCTGAATGGCAGGCAGATGATTGTCACAGAGCAGGACAGCGCCTAAATGCAGGAGCACAGCCACAATGCAAGGTATATGACAATGCCCATAAATGGCAGATGTTGACACACTTAGATGTACAGAGATCCTGCAAAGACGTTTCAGATGCATAAAAGGTAGGTAGAACTTCACGCCTCAGACGCTAAAGTAACGACTCTTTGATGTCGGATGGCAGAGGGCACGTCTTCTGATAAGACAACTTTGACGTTACACTTGAGGACGCCTCAATGGCAGCAGCAGAGAAAGGATGCCCAGACAGTGCAGAGACTTATTACATCTGAAGGAGACGGACACGCCTAAATGAGGGAAATATACCAATGTGGAGAAGACTGACTGACAGCCTTGGAAGGGCAGAAGACAAAGGACAGCTTTTAGCCAGGCAGGCAGACTGACTATGATAGCCACAGAGAGGGGCAAGTGACAGCTAGAGTGGAGAGAGGGGTGACAGCTTAAATGTGGCAGAGGGCTGGAACAGCTAATGGGTGAGAGGGGCGGACAGCGCTTGGGAGGAGACAGAGGGGGCAGGACAGCTACGCAGAGGCAAGGACACACCAAAGGCAGAGACCCAGACAGCCAAAGACACACAATGCAGACAAACCCAGATTGCCTAAATGGGCATGGTTGACCCGACGCCTTCCTCAAATGGAAGATGCTGACACACTTGGGACAGCAGATCTACTGCCTGGAACAAAGCAGAGAGAGATGGAAGATGTCATTAATGGCAAGAGACCTGGACACAGCCTGGACACGTGGAAAGACAAACATTTTCAAATGGGCAGAGAAGATCTCGCAATGTGGAAACGACAGAGTTGACAGTTACTAATGCAAGATATCCGACACTTCTGAAATGCAGTATAAGGCAAGCATAATCAATCTTGACAGCCAAATGCAGAGATGCTGCGAGACACAGCCAAGAGACCCACCGACAGCGCCTGAATGCACATAAGAGCTAATAATAAAACAATGCAGAGTAAAGGATAACAATACCAAATGGAAGAGTAAAAGCAATAATACTGAATGCAAACCCACTGCCCTTCAACAAAGCAGTCCTCTTTTACTGTCGCCTGTGGCTGGCAAGGTGACACCCACGCGCCTGAAACACTTTATAGACTACTGCCCAAGGCATATAAAAGACACACCGATGAGATAAAAACATGTTTAATGGGAGCAGAAAGACAGCCTCAGGCTGGCAGAGAGGTGGTGTGGTGGTAGGCAAGGGACAGCCATTGAATGAGAGGTGTGGTGACAGCGCCAGGCTGGGCAGACCTTGGACACACAGCGCCTCTTCTGAAGGAGAGTGGAAGTGAAGTAGAGGAGAGGGGCAAGCACAGCCGCCCACTGGTAGAGGCACAGCCAATGCAAGACCCTTGATACTTAAAATACGTGCAGAGTGCCACGACGCCTCTCAGCTGCAGGTGGACCCACCCACTTTGAGCCACGGCAAAGATCTGACAGCGCCTCAGCTGGCATAACAGGAAAGCAGACACAGCTCAGGGCCGGGCAGAGCCCACGCCTGGGACGGGCAGATAAGACACGCTCTTGAAGGCAGAGACGACTTGGAAGGCAGAGGGGCACAGCGCTTGAAGGGCAGAGAGACTCGTGATGCCTAGCCGCAGACGACATCCCATGCTTTGGAAGGGCAGGGTGACAGCTTGGAAGGAGGTGACAGCCGCCGGAAGGGGAGAGGGGTGACAGCGTTTGGAAGGGGAGAGGGGTGACAGCGTTTGGAAGGGTAGAGGGGGGACAGCGCTTGAAGGAGAACTGGACAGCGCTTGGAAGGAGTGGGGGACAGCCGTTGGAAGGGCAGAGGGTGACAGCGCTTGGAAGGAGAGAGGAGTGACAGCGCTTGGAAGGAGGGGGAAGCTGGAAGGGAGAGAGTGTTGGAAGGGAGAGGGTGACAGCGTTTGGGGAGGGTAGAGGGTGACAGCGCTCAGCGGGTAGAGGGGGACAGCTTGAAGGGTAGGGAGGGGCAGACAGCGCTTGAAGCGGAGAGGGGGTGAATGCTGGAAGGAGGTGAAGTTAAAGTAGAGACGGACAGCGTTTGGAAGGGTAGAGACGTGACAGCGTTTGGAAGGGTAGAGGGTGACAGCGTTTGGAAGGGTAGAGGGGTGGACAGCGCTTGAAGGGTAGAGGGTGACAGCGCTTGGAAGAAGGAGGGGTGACAGCGGTTTGGAAGGAGAACATTTGGAAGGGTAGACGACGCTGGAAGTGGGTTGAGGTGACAGCGCTTTGAAGGGTAGGAGGGTGGACAGCGCTTGGAAGGGTAGAGACGTGGACAGCGCTTGAAGGAAGGGTGACAGCGCTTGAAGGGTAGAGGGTGACAGCGCTTGAAGGCAGAGACGGACAGCCGCTTTGGAAGGGCAGAGGGTGACAGCGCTTTGAAGGCAGAGGGTGACAGCGCGATGGAGAGACGTGACAGCGCTGGAAGGAGAGATCGCATCGTGAAGGGTAGAGGGGTGACAGCGCTTGAAGGGAGAGGGGTGACAGCGCTGAAGGTAGAGGTGACAGCGTGTGGAAGGAGGTGACAGCGCTTGGAAGGGCAGAGACGTGACAGCCGCTTGGAAGGGCAGAGGGGCAGACAGCGTTTGGGAGGAGACGGACGCTTGGAAGGAGGACGGACAGCGCTTTGGAAGGGGAGAGGGGTGACAGCGCTGGGAGGGAGAGACGGGACACGGAAGGTAGAGGGGCAGACAGAGGAAGACAGCGAAGGGGAGAGGGGTGACAGCCGCTGAAGGAGAGGGGTGACAGCGGAAGGAGAGGGGACAGCGCTTGAAGGAGAGGTGACAGCGCTTGAAGGAGTGACAGCGCTTGAAAGGAGAGGGGTGACAGCTTGGAAGGGCAGAGGGGTGACAGCCTGGAAGCGGTAGAGGGGACAGCCGAAGGGCAGAGGGGTGACAGCCGCTTGGAAGGGAGAGACGTGACAGTTGAAGTAGAGAGGACAGCGCTTTGAAGGGTAGAGGGTGACAGCGGAAGGTGGAGAGACGTGACAGCGCTTGGAAGTGGCAGAGGACAGGGTTTGGGGAGGGGAGAGAGGTGACAGCGGTTTGGGAGTGGCAGAGGGCAGACAGCGCTGGAAGGCTGGGGAGGGGTGACAGCGCTTGAAGGGGGTAGAGGGGTGACAGCGCTTGGAAGGGTAGAGACGTGGACAGCGCTTGAAGGGAAGAGAGGGGTGACATTGAAGTGCAGAGGGTGACAGCGTTTGGAAGGTAGAGACTTGGACAGCGCTTGGAAGGGTAGAGGGTGACAGCGCTTGGAAGGAGGAGGACGTTGGAAGGGAGAGGGTGAAGCGCAGGAAGGAGAGGGTGACAGCGCGAAGGGAGAGGGACAGCGCTTGGAAGGGTAGAGGGTGACAGCGCTTTGGAAGGGTAGAGATCGCACACGGAAGGAGAGGGGTGAAGGAAGGAGAGGGGTGAATGAAGGGTAGAGGGGTGACAGCGTTTGGAAGGGTAGAGTGGTGACAGCGTTTGGAAGGGGAGAGACGTGACAGCGTTTGGGAGGGGAGAGGGGTGACAGGGTTTGGGAGGGTAGAGGGGTGACAGCGCTTGAAGGTGGGGAGAGGTGACAGTTGAAGGAGAGTACACGCTTGGAAGGGTAGAGGGGGTGGACAGAGGAGAGTGACAGCCGCGAAGGGTAGAGGGGTGACAGCGTTTGGAAGGGTAGAGACGTCACAGCGTTTGGAAGGGTAGAGGGGTGACAGCGTTTGGAAGGGAGAGAGGACAAAGGCTCTGAAGGGTAGAGGGGTGGACAGCGCTTGAAGGAAGGGTGACAGCGCTTGAAGGCAGAGGGGGAAGGATGATGGAGGGAGAGGACAGCGTTTGGGAGGGCAGAGGGGTGACAGCGCTTGGGGAGGAGAGGGCAGACAGCGCTTGAAGGAGGAGACACCGCTTGGAAGAGAGGGTGACAAGCGCTTGAAGGGAGGGACAGCGCTTTGGAAGGGCAGAGGGACAGCCGCTTGGGAGGCAGAGACGTTGACAGCCGCTTTGGAAGGGTAGAGGGGTGACAGCCGCTTGAAGGGTAGAGGGGGTGACAGCGTTTGGAAGGCTGGGTAGAGGGCAGACAGCCCCTTGAAAGGAAGAGACGGACAGCGCTTGGAAGGGCAGAGGGTGACAGCGCTTGGAAGGAGAGGGGTGTGACAGCGCTTTGAAGGGTAGAGACTGGACAGCGCTTGAAGGGTAGACAAGACAGCGTTTGGAAGGGGAGAGGGGTGACAGCGTTTGGAAGGGAGTGAGGGGTGAAGCGCTTTGGAAGGGTAGAGGGGAAGCGCTTGGAAGGGTAGAGGGGTGATAGCGTTGAAGGGTAGAGACGGACAGTGGAAGGGTAGAGACGGACAGCGCTTGAAGGAGAGAGGTGACAGCTCAGCGGTAGAGGTGACAGCGCTTGAAGGAGAGACGGACAGCGCTTTGGAAGGGTAGAGACGTGACAGTTGAGAGAGACGGACAGCGCTCACTGCAGACGTGACAGCCAGTTTGAAGGAGGGTGACAGCGGTTTGGAAGGGAGATAAGACAGCGCTTTGGAAGGGTAGAGGGTGGACAGCTGGAAGGAGAGGGGAGACAGCGCTTGAAGGAGAGGGTGACAGGGTTTGGGAATGGGGTAGAGGGGCAGGACAGCGCTTGGAAGGCAGAGGGGTGACAACGTTTGGAAGGAGAGGGCAGCCGCTTGAAGGTAGAGGGACAGCCAGCTTTGGAAGGAGAGAGGTGACAGCGCTGGAAGGGCAGAGGGCAGACAGCGCTTGGGAAGGGCAGAGGGGGAACAGCTGGAAGGGGTAGAGGGAAGGACATGGGAAGTAGAGAGAAGGAGACAGCGTCAAGGAGAGGGGTGACAGCGCTGAAGGGCAGAGGGGCGACAGCCATTTGGAACTGCAGAGGGGCAGACAGCGGTTTGGGAAGGGAGAGACGTGACAGCTGGACAGAGATCGTGACAGCGTCGAAGGGAGAGGGGTGACAGCGCTTGGGTGCAGAGGGAGACAGCGCTTGAAGGGTAGAGACGTGACAGCGTTTGGAAGGGGAGAGGGGTGACAGCGTTTGGAAGGGTAGAGGGGTGACAGCGCTTAGAAGGTGAACTGGAAGGGTAGAGGGTGACAGCGCTTGAAGGGTAGAGGGTGACAGCGGAAGGAGAGGGGTGACACGCTTTGGAAGGCAGAGGGGATGAATGCGGTTGGGGAGGGCAGAGGGTGACAGCCGAAGGGAGAGGGTGATGTGGCTTGGAAGGTAGAGGGGCACAGCTAGCTTGGCTGGGCAGAGGGTGGACAGCGCTTTGGGGAGGGCAGAGGTGACAGCTGCCTTGGAAGGCAGAGTGGCAGACAGCGTTTGGAAGGAGGGGGAGACAGCTACTGAAGCAGGAGGGTGACAGCCGCTTGGAAGGGCAGTAGAGGGTGACAGCCGCTTTGAAGGGAGAGGGACAATTGAAGGAGAGGGCACAGCTAGCCGGGCAGACGCTGACAGCTTGGCTGCAGAGGACAGCGCACTAGAGGAAGTGACAGCCAGCCTTGGAAGGGTAGAGGGGTGACAGGGTTTGGAAGGGTAGAGGGGTGACAGCCGCCAAATGTGGCAGAGACGGATGGAAGGGCAGAAGTGACAGCGCCTGGCTGCAGAGACTTGACAGCGCTGAAGGAGAGGGGCGACAGCCATTGAATGTGGCGCGAGACGTGACAGCCGCTTGGAAGGGTAGAAGGGTGACAGCGTTTGGAAGGGTAGAAGGGGTGACAGCGTTTGGAAGGGTAGAGACGTGACAGCGTTTGGAAGGGTAGAGACGTGACAGCGTTTGGAAGGGTAGAGACGTGACAGCGTTTGGAAGGGTAGAGACGTGACAGCGTTTGGAAGGGTAGAGACGTGACAGCGTTTGGAAGGGTAGAGACGGACAGCGCTTTGAAGGTAGAGACGCACAGCGCTTGGGCTGGGTAGAGACGTGACAGCCGCTTGGAAGGGCAGAGATCGGACAGCGCTTTGGAAGGGAGAGGGGCAGACAGCTTTGAAGGGCAGAGAGACGGACAGCGCTTGGAAGGGTAGAGGGGTGACAGCGGTTTGGGCGCGGCTAGACTTGACAGCGCTTTGACAGCACAACGAGAGAGGGGTGACAGTGCAGTTTGGAAGGGTAGAGGGGTGGACAGCGTTGGGAAGGAGAGATCGGACAGCTTGGAAGGGAGAGGGGTGACAGCGCTTGAAGGGCAGAACGTGATGCTTTGGGAGGAGAGAGCGACAGCGCTTGGGGAGGGTAGAGGGGTGACAGCGTTTGGAAGGGTAGAGGGTGACACCGGGAGGGTAGAGGGTGACAGCCGCGCTTGGAAGGGTAGAGGGTGACACGGGGAGGGTAGAGGGCAGACAGCCATTTGGGGAGGGCAGAGGGGAAGGCTGGAATGGGCAGAGGGGCGTGATGGAAGGTAGAGGGGGAAGGCTGGCCGGGTAGAGGGGACTGAAGAGGGAGATACATTGGAGAGCACACACAGGGAGAGGACACGCGGAAGGGTAGAGTGACAACTTGGGAAGGCAGAGTGAAGGGAGAGTAATGGAAAGGTGAGGTGATTGGGAAGGGTAGAGGGGGAAGCTTGGGAAGGGGAGGGAACAGGGGCAGCTAGGGGAATGGAGAAGGACACGTTTGTGGAAGGGAGAGAAGACAGCGTTTGGAAGGGTAGAGGGAAGACAGTTGGAAGGGTAGAGGACGCACAGCCAAAGCTTGGAAGGAGTAGGAGCGTAATGAGAGAGACAGCCGAGCGGGAAGGAGAGACGAACGCCTGAAGTAGATAATGTTGAAGCGCTGAATGGGCAGAGGGAGATTGAAACAGGAAGGGAGAGGGGGACATGGAAGGAGGTGATTGTGCTTGGAAGGGTAGAGGGGCAGAGCTTGGGAAGGCAGAGACAGCGTTGGGCAGGGCAGAGGGGCGGATTAGCGAATGGGGGGGAGTTTGGAAGGGTAGAGGGGTGACAGCGCTTGGGAAGAGCAGAGGGTGACAGCGGAAAGAGGGATAAAGGTAGAGGACAGCCATTGAAGGGATTAAGGTTTTTTGGGAGGCAGAGACGGACAGCCGCTGGGGAGGCAGAGACCTGGGACAGCGGGGAGGCAGAGGCAGACAGCTGGGAGGGCAGGAGGGCACAGCTTAGAGGGTAGAGACTTACAGCATTGGGAGGGTAGAGATGGAACGCTTGGAAGGTAGAGGGGGACAGGCTGGATGTGGCAGAGGGGCGATACGCTGGGAAGGATAGAGGGGTGACAAGTTGGAAGGAGTAGGGGAACCGGAAGTAGAGGGGAAGGGAATGTAGAGGCGAAGCAGGGAGAGGGGGGAGGGTAGAGATGCGGACAGCGCTTTGGGGAGGGTGAGAGAGGGTGGGAGGGGTGACAGCGTTTTGGGGAGGTGCAGAGACGTGACAGGCGGGGGAGAGACGGAGGAAGGGAGAGAGGGTGACAGCGTTTGGGGATAGAGACGGACAGCAATTTGGAAGGAGAGATGGACAGCGCTTGAAGGGGAGAGGGGTGACAAAGGTTGGGAAGGTAGAGAGGACAGCGTTTAATAGAGGGGTGGACAGCGTGAGAAAAGACAGCGCTGGGAAGGGAGGGGACGCGGAGAGGGTGACAGGGGAAGGGTAGAGAGGTATAAGGGAAGGGTAGAGGGGGGACAGCGCTTGGGAGAGGAGAGGGGAAGCGCTGAAGGGTAGAGGGGTGACAGCGCTTGGAAGGGTAGAGACGGAAGTTGATAGATGGACAGCGTTTTGAAGGGCAGAGACGTGACAGCGCTTGGGAAGGAAGAGTGGAAAAAGGGAGAGACGCGATGGCGCTTGAATGGGCAGAGAGAAGGCTTGGAAGGGTAGAGGGGCGACAGCGCTTTGGAAGGTAGAGACGTGGGATTGAGTCAGCTTGGAAGGGTAGAGGGGTGACAGGGCTTGGAAGGGTAGAGGCGAGGACAGCGCTTGGGAAGGAGAGGGGGTGGACAGCGCTTGGATGGGTAGAGGACGAAGGAAGGGAGGAGACGGAAGGCTTGGGAAGGGGCAGAGGGGGACAGTTGGAAGGAGACGGACAGACGCTTGGAAGGGCAGAGGGGTGACAGGGCTTGGGGAGGGTAGAGGGGACAGGTTGGAATGGGGAGAGGGCGGACAGCCTGGAAGGGCAGAGACGGACAGCGCTCTGGAAGGCAGAGAGGCGACAGGTTTGGAAGGGCAGAGACGTGGACAGCGGTTTGAAGGAGAGAGAACGTTGGGAGGGAGAGGGGGAATTGGGAAGGAGAGGGGTGAAGGGAAGGGTAGAGGGGGACAGGAAGGAGAGGGGGAAGCGCTGAAGGGCAGAGACAAGCAAGGGCAGAGACTTGGACAGCAAAGAGGGGAAATGGTGAGGGAGATGACAGCTGGCTAAGGGCAGAGGTGACAGCGCTTGAAGGGAGAGATGGACAGGCTTGGAAGGGCAGAGGGGGAAGGAGGAGACTGAAGCGTTGGAGGGAGAGACTTGGACAACGCTCTGGAAGGGAGAGGGACAGGCGCTTGGAAGGGCAGAGGGAAGGGACAGCAGCTGGAATGGCTGCAGAGGGGTGACAGTCGCTTGGGAGGGAGAGACACGCAAAGGTGACAGTGAATGTGGTAGAGGAGGACAGCGCTTTGGAAGGGTGAGAGGGTGACAGCGTTTTGAAGGTAGAGGACAGCGCTGGGAGGGCAGAGGTGACAGCGCTTTGGAAGGGCAGAGGGTGACAGCCGCTGAAGGGCAGAGGTGACAGCGCTTGAAGGGTAGAGGGTGACAGCGCTTTGAAGGGGAAAAGTTGGAAGGGTAGAGACGGAGGAAGGGAGAGAGACAGCTGGAATGGGAGAGGGGACAGCCGTAGGTGCGTAGAGGGGAGACAGCGCTTGGAAGGGTAGAGGGGACACAGCGCTGAAGGGTAGAGGGGAAGAGGAGAAAGGAAGAGAGACGGATAGCTTTGAAGGGCTGAGGAAGCGCTTGGAAGGGTAGAGGGGGACACGCGTTGGAAGGGCAGAGACGGACAGCGCTTGGAAGGAGAGGGAGGACAGCGGGAAGGGGAGGGGTGATTACGTGGAAGGAGAAGAGTTAGAAGGGTAGAGACTTGGGACAGCGCTTGGAAGGTAGAGGGGTGACAGCGCTTAGGAATAGGTAGGAGAAAGTGAAGGAGAGATCGTGAAGGAAGGGCAGAGAGACAGCGCTTGGAAGGAGAGGGGTGACAGGCTGAAGGCGGCAGAGGGGTGACAGCGCTTTGGAAGGGAGAGGGTGACAGCGCTTTGGAAGGGGTGAGGAGCTTGAAGGGTAGAGGGGTGACAGCGTGAGGGAGGAGAGTGGACAGCGCTTTGGAAGGGGAGAGACGACAGGGAAGGAGGGATAGCGCTTGGGAGGAGAGAAGAGAGGGGAAAAAGTGAAGAGAGGGGGAAGGCTTGGAAGGGCAGAGAGGGACAGCCGCTTGAAGGAGAGGGGTGACAGCGTGGAAGGGAGAGAACATTGAAGGAGAGGGGCAACTTGGAAGGAGAGGGGACAAAGTAAGGGATAGGGGTGGACAGCGCTTGGAAGGAGAGGGCGAATAGCGCTGAAGAAGGAGAGATGGCATAGGCTTAAGGTAGAGATGTTGATAGCCGCTTGAAGGTAGAGGGTGAATAGGCTGAAGGGTAGAGGGGTGACAGCGCTTGGAAGGGCAGAGATCATGTTGACAGCGTTTGGAAGGTAGAGGGGTGACAGGGGTTTGGGAGGAGGAGGTGATTGAGTTTGGGAGTGGTGAGAGGGGAGACAGTAAATGGGGAGGGTGAACTGAAGAGAGGTGAAGCATTGGAAGGGTAGAGACCTGACAGGCCAGTTTGGAAGGGCAGAGGGACAGGGGAAGGAGAGGGAAGGGAAGTAGAGGGGTGACAGCGCTGGAAGGCAGAGAGAAGAATTGGAATGGTAGGGAGGACAGCGGAAGGAACTGGAAAACAGATATGGGGAAGCGCCGGGAAAGAGACTTTGAATGGGTAGATGAAGAATGGAGAGACTTGGATATGCGCTGAAGGGGAGAGGTGACAGTCGCCCGAATGGGAAAAAGAAGAGAGGGGACAGAGAATGGGCAGAGAAATGGACAGCACTTGGTAATGGGCAGAGGGAAGTGACAACTTATGGATATGAAGGAGGAGGGGAATGGGAAGAGAGGAAGAAGAGTAGGGGGAAGCCTAGGGAGCAGAGGCAAACGTGGGAGGGCAGAGGGATAAGAAAGAGCAAGAGGTGACAGTGAGAAGAGATAGGGAAAAATATTTCTTGGAGGTGACAGCTTGGGGAGGCAGAGAGGACAAGCTTGGGAGGGAGAGAGGAGTGTCAGGGAAGAAGAGGGGTGACAGATTGTTGAAGGAAGAAGAAATGAGAGTGCGCAAGGCCGGCAGATGGGGGACAGAGGGAAGGAGATGAGAAAGAAGACAAGGGTGGAAGAGGGGGGAGCAGCGCTTTGGAAGGGAGGGTGGAAGTGAATGAGAGGGACAATGAGCAGCAGAGAGATTTGGAAGGCTGAGGAAACGAATGGGCAGAGACCGGACAGCGGAAGGGGTAGAGATGGATAGCGCTTGGAAGGAGAGGGGTGATAAGTGTTTGGAAGGGTAGAGGGGTGAAGCGCGAAGGGGAGGACGGATAGTGAAGGAGACAGCTTGGGGAAGGCAGAAGACAGCTTAGGGTGAAGCGCTGAAGGGAGAGGGATAGCGCTTGAAGTGGCAGAGGGGGAAGCGCTTGGAAGGGTAGGATAGAAATAGGAAGGAAGGAGGAGGGTGACAGGGAAATGAGGACAAGATTGAAAGAGTAGAGAGGGGGATTGCGCTTGAAGGGGAGAGGTGAAGCAAGGGAGCGCCTGGAACGAGGCGACGCTTGGCAGGAGTAGAGGATGAAGGTAGAGGGGACAGCTGCAAGAGTGACATGGAATGGGCAGAGGGTGACAGGCTGGAAGGAGAAGGAGAGGGACAGCGGAAGGAGAGGAAGGAGAGGGTGACAAAATTGACAGAGGGCACGCCTGGAAGGGCAGAGACGGACATGGGGAGAGAGGAAAAGTGAACAAATGGTAGAGGGAAGACACTTGGAATGGGCAGAGGGGTGACAGGCGGAAGGGCAGAGTAGGACAGCGCGAAGAGGGTGAGGTTGGAAGGGAGGGAGGGTGACAGCAGAGAGGGGCAGACAGGTGAAGAGAGACTGGGGAAAATTGGAAAGAAAAGATAGTTCTGGAAGGAGGTGAAGAGGAAGTAGAGGGAAGGAAGCTGAAGGGTAGAGGAGAGGAGAGAAAACAGTGATTGGAATGGGCAGAGAAGACAGCGGAATAGGATTGAATGGGAGAGACTTGGACAATGTAGAAGGAGGAAAGAGAGGGGTGAAGCGCAAGAGAGGACAAGCTTGAAGGAGAGAGGCGAAATGGAAGGGAAGCGTGAAGGCGAAGGGGAGAGATCGGATAGATTGAAGGGAGAGACAGCGCTGGAAGGAGTGGAGAGAGGTGACAGCGGTGAAGGCAAGTAAAGAGAGGGACAGCATTGGAAGGGGGACAAAAGGGTAGAGGGTGAAGGCTTGGAAGGGAGAGATGAAGCCAAGGAGAGGTGATAGGAGGAGAGACAGCTGCTTGAAGGAGAGGGGGGAAGGGAAGGAGAGGAGGATGAGAGGAAAAGAATTGGAAAGGAGAGAGGACACTGAAGGAATGAAGCGAAGAGAGGTAAGAGCTTGGGGAGGAAGGAACCGGGAGGAGATGAAACTAAGGGCAGGACGTGTAAGAGCTACGTCTGAATGGAGAGAGGATGGAACAGAGAAGTGACCTTGGGAGGGCAGAGGAGGGGGGACAGGTGGAAGGGAAGAGAGAGACAGGTAAAAGGGGTGAAGCGCTGGAAGGGAGAGGGGGGACAGCCTGGAAGGAGAGAGTGTCAGGCTTGAAAGGGCAGAGGGGTTGACAGCGCTTAAGGGAATGATAGCGCCTGAATGGGTAGAGACGTGATAGCTGGAAGGCAGACGTGACAGCGCCTGGAAGGAAGGGAAGGGAGAGGGGGAAGCAAAGAGAGAGAGAAGGTTGAAGAGAGGAAGGACAGTGGAAAGAGACGAAGCGTGAAAGAGAGGGTGGAAGCTTGGAAGGAGAGGGAAGGTGGAAGGGTAGAGGGGTGAAGCGCTGGAAGGAAGGGAGGGGAAGAGAGAAGGCTTAAAAAAAAGGAAGGGACACGCTGAAGTGGAGAGGGTGAAGCGCTTGAAAGGGCAGAGGGGTGACACGCTGGAAAGGGTAGAGGCGACAGTAGTGAAAGGAATGGAAGGGCAGAGGGGGAAGCGCTTGAAGGAGAGGTGGAAGGCGTTGAAAAGGGGGAAGGAAAAGATGAAAGAGGGTGACAGCGCTTTGGAAGGGAGAGGGGTGACAGCTGTGAAGGGTAGGAGTGGGTGAAGCTGGAACGGAAGAGAGGGGTGACAGGTGGCTTGGATGGGGAGAGACGGAAGGAAGGCAGAGACGGGACAGTGGAAGGAGAGAGCGCTGGAAAGAGGTGGACAGCTGGAAGTGGCAGAGACGGAAGCGTTTGGAAGGGCAGAAGGTGAAGCGTTTGGAAGGGCAGAGGGGTGACAGCGTTGGAAGGGTAGAGGCGACAGCGCTTGAAGGGAGAGGGGAAGCGGAAGGGCAGAGGGGCTGACAGCGCTTGGAAGGGATAGGTAACGGAGAGGGGACGACAGCTGGATGAAAAGAGAAAGGGGAGAGACTGAAGGTGGAAGGGTAGAGATGGAAGGTGGAAAGAGAGGACAGCGCTTGGAAGGGGGTGAACGTTTGGAAGGGAGAGACGGAATGAAGGTAGAGGAGAAGGCTGGAAGGGAGAGGGGTGAAGCGCTTGGAAGGAGAGGGGGAAGCGTGAAGAGAGGGGAGGACAGCGTTGGGAAGGGTAGAGACTGGACAGCGCTTGGAAGGAGAGGGACAGGCTTGAAGGGAGAGGGGTGACAGCCTGAAGGGAGAGGGGAGATGGGAAGGGCAGAGGGTGAACGTGGGAAGGGTAGAGAGGACAGCCGCTTGGAAAGGAAAGAGGGGAAGAAGGGAGGAACGAGAGGGTGACAGGTTGGAAGGGGAGAGGGGGACAGGAAGCAGAGGGCAGTGGGGACAGTAGAGGGAAGGGCAGGGAAGGGTAGAGGTGACAGCGTTGAATGCAGAGACGGACAGCCTTGGAGGAAGGGGGACAATGGAGGAGAGGGAAGGAAGCGCTTGAAGGGGGTGACAGCTTGGAATGGTAGAGGGCGACAGCGCTTTGAAAGAGGGACAGCGCTTGAATGGAGAGTGAAAGCTAAGAAGGGTGACAGCTGGATGGGAGGTGAAGTGAAGAAGAGCGAGAAGGAGTGAAGAAAGAAAGATAATTGAAAGGGAAGTTGGAATGAACAGAATGGAAGGAAGAGGGAAAGGGAAGGAGAGGGGGACAGGGAATGGAGAAGGAAGCTAGAGAAAGGGGAGAGGAGCAGGCTTGAATAAGGGGGACAGCGAAAGGGGGAACTAAGGAGTGACAGGTAGAAGAGAGGGGTGACAGGATTGGGAAGGAAGTAAGGTTTGGAACGGTAGAGGGGGAATGAAGGAGAGGGGTGATACTGAAAGGGTGACAGCGTTGGGAAGGGAAGACGGAAGCTTTGGAAGGAAGGGGAAGCGAAGGGAGAGGGAAGACAGCGCTGAAGGAGAGGGTGAAAGTTAGGAGAGGGACGGACAGCGCTTGAAGGCAGAGGGGAGACAGGTTGAAGGGCAGTAGAGGGGGAAGCGCGGAAGGGAGAGGGGTGACAGGGGAAGGGGAGAGATGGAAGATTGAAGGTAGAGGGTGACAGCGTGGAAGGGCAGAGGGAGTGACAGCGAAGAGGGTGAAGCGTTGAAGGAGAAAGCGCTTGGAAGGAGAGGGGGATAGCGCTTGGAAGTAGAGACTGACAGGGTGGAAGCAGAGGGCGAAGGAGGAGAGGGTGACAGCGCTTGGAAGGAGAGGGTGAAGCTTGGAATGGAAGAAGAGACAGGGGAGGGCAGAGGGGAAGGGGAGAAGGGGTAGACAGGCGCCTGAAGGGAGGGGACAGCGTAGAGGGTGATGAAGGGAGAGACACAGCGTTGGGAAGGAGAGGGCGTGACAGCGGTTGGGAAGGGTAGAGGGGACAGCGAATGAAAGGAAAGGGGACAGTCGCTTGAAGAGAAGTGAGAGCGCTTGGAAGGAGAGAGGTGACAGTGTCTGGAATGGCAGATAGAGGGAACGCCTGAAAGGGAAGAGAGGCGAAGTGGAAGAGAGGGGGAGGCTGGAAGGAGAGAGTGAAGAAGGGAGAGGGCGAGAGGTGAAGGAGAGATAGCGGAAGGGTAGAGGGGGAGGGAGGAAGAGGGGACAGCGCGAAGGGGAGAGGTGATAGCGCTTGGAAGGAGAGGGGAAGCAGGAAGGGCAGAAGAACGCGGGAGGGTAGAGGGGAGACAGGTTGGGAAGGAGAGGGGTGAGAGCGCTTGAAGGAGAGGGTGAAGCGCAAGAGAGAGTGAAGCGTGGAAGGAGAGGGGAGCGCGAAGGTAGAGAGGGTGACAGCGCTTGAAGTGAGAGAGGGTGGACAGCGCTTGGAAGGAGAGAGGGTGAAGCGCTTGAAGGAGAGACGTGACAGCGTTTGGAAGGGTAGAGGGGTGACAGCGTTTGGAAGGAGAGGGGTGACAGCGTTGAACGGCAGAGAGTGAAGCGGAAGGTAGAGGGGTGAAAGTGGAAGAGAGGGTGACACGTGAAGGAGGGAAGGCTGTGCAGAGACGACAGGTTGGAGGGAGAGGTGACAGCGTTTGGAAGGAGAGGGTGACAGCTTGGAAGGGAGAGGGTGACAGCGTTTGGAAGGGGAGAGGGGTGACAGCGTTTGGAAGGGTAGAGGGGTGACAGCGTTTGGAAGGGGAGAGGGGTGACAGCGTTTGGAAGGGGAGAGACGTGACAGCGTTTGGAAGGGTAGAGACGTGACAGTGACCCATAACAGACTTGGTTGAGAAACTGTGATTCTGGGAACAAAAAAAATATACAAACGAATACCAAAAAATTCCTGTTTTATTTAACGCATTACATGAAAACATTGTGAAGACAAAAAACTAAACACATTATGAATTAAATGTGATGAAAAGAAAAGTTCACATTTAGTATATTTACTCTCTGGATGACAAACAGCCCTAAAAGTGACTGAGGTCATGGGGTCATGGTGATGCAGAACTGTGTTCTTTCTGAAACACACAGGGGCCTATAGCAGCTACCTCTAACCTGACCTCAGTCTAGGAATCCCTTCCAAAAGACCCTGGATGCATCCCAAATGGCACCCTATTCCCTATGGGCCCTTCCTGAAGCGTTTGAAGAGCGGGTGGATGTTGTTCCCCATGTGGGCCCTGCCTCTAGAACGATACTCCATGTAGACGGAGTCATCAGCCCCAGACATGGAGCTCATGGTACCAGGCCTCCGCTGGAACTGATGAGGGAGAGAGAGAGAGATCACAGAGTTTACAACCACAGACTGTATTGAGAACACAGAGTTTAGAATAGAGAACTGGAGGGGAGAGAGAGCGAGCATAGAGTTTAGAATATAGAACTGGAGGGGAGAGAGAGTTTAGAATATAGAACTGGGGGGGGGAGAGAGTTTAGAATATAGAACTGGAGGGGAGAGAGAGAGAGATCACAGAGTTTACAACCACAGACTGTATTAAGAACACAGAGTTTAGAATAGAGAACTGGAGGGGAGAGCATAGAGATTAGAATATAGAACTGGAGGGGAGAGCATAGAGTTTAGAATATAGAACTGGATGGGAGAGAGAGCGAGCATAGAGCTTAGAATGTAGAACTGGAGGGGAGGGCATAGAGCTTAGAATATAGAACTGGAGGGGAGAGCATAGAGTTTAGAATATAGAACTGGAGGGGAGAGCATAGAGTTTAGAATATAGAACTGGAGGGGAGAGCATAGAGTTTAGAATATAGAACTGGAGGGGAGAGAGAGCAAGCATAGAGCTTAGAATGTAGAACTGGAGGGGAGAGCATAGAGTTTAGAATATAGAACTGGAGGGGAGAGCATAGAGTTTAGAATATAGAATTGGAGGGGAGAGCATAGAGTTTAGAATATAGAATTGGAGGGGAGAGCATAGAGTTTAGAATATAGAACTGGAGGGGAGAGCATAGAGTTTAGAATATAGAACTGGAGGGGAGAGCATAGAGTTTAGAATATAGAACTGGAGGAGAGCATAGAGTTTAGAATATAGAACTGGAGGGGAGAGCATAGAGTTTTAGAATATAGAACTGGAGGGGAGGAGCATAGAGTTTAGAATATAGAACTGGAGGGAGAGCATAGAGTTTAGAATATAGAACTGGAGGGAGAGCTAGAGTTTAGATTATAGAACTGAGAGGGGAGAGAGAGCAAGCATAGAGCTTAGAATATAGAACTGGAGGGGAGAGAGAGCAAGCATAGAGCTTAGAATGTAGAACTGGAGGGGAGAGCATAGAGTTTAGAATATAGAACTGGAGGGGAGAGCATAGAGTTTAGAATATAGAATTGGAGGGAGAGCTATAGAGTTTAGAATATAGAATTGGAGGGGAGAGCATAGAGTTTAGAATATAGAACTGGAGGGGGGAGAGCATAGAGTTTAGAATATAGAACTGGAGGGGAGAGCATAGAGTTTAGAATATAGAACTGGAGGGAGAGCATAGAGTTTAGAATATAGAACTGGAGGGAGAGAGAGCAAGCATAGAGCTTAGAATATAGAACTGGAGGGGAGAGAGAGTTTAGAATATAGAACTGGAGGGAGAGAGCATAGAATATAGAACTGGAGGGAGAGAGAGTTTAGAAATAGAACTGGAGGGGAGAGAGAGTTTAGAAATAGAACTGGAGGGAGAGAGAGTTTAGAATATAGAACTGGAGGGGAGAGAGAGTTTAGAATATAGAACTGGAGGGGAGAGCATAGAGTTTAGAATGTAGAACTGAGGGAGAGAGAGTTTAGAATATAGAACTGGGAGGGGAGAGAGAGAGTTTAGAATATGGAACCGAGGGGGAGAGAGAGCATAGAGTTTAGATTATAGAACTGGAGGGGAGAGAGAGTTTAGAAGATAGAACTGGAGGGAGAGAGAGTTTAGAATATAGAACTGGAGGGAGAGAGAGTTTAGAATATAGAACTGGAGGGGAGAGAGAGTTTAGAATATAGAACTGGAGGGAGAGAGAGTTTAGAATATAGAACTGGAGGGGAGAGAGAGTTTAGAATATGGAACTGGAGGGGGAGAGAGAGCATAGAGTTTAGATTATAGAACTGGAGGGGAGAGAGAGTTTAGAATATAGAACTGGAGGGAGAGAGAGTTTAGAATATGGAACTGGAGGAGGGAGAGAGAGCATAGAGTTTAGAATATAAAACTGGAGGAGAGCATAGAGTTTAGAATATAGAACTGGAGGGGAGAGCATAGAGTTTAGAATATAGAACTGGAGGGGAGAGCATAGAGTTTAGAATATAGAACTGGAGGGGAGAGCATAGAGTTTAGAATATAGAACTGGAGGGGAGAGAGAGCAAGCATAGAGCTTAGAATATAGAACTGGGGGAGAGAGAGTTTAGAATATAGAACTGGAGGGGAGAGAGAGCATAGAATATAGAACTGGAGGGGAGAGAGAGTTTAGAATATAGAACTGGAGGGGAGAGAGAGTTTAGAATATAGAACTGGAGGGGAGAGAGAGTTTAGAATATAGAACTGGAGGGGAGAGAGAGTTTAGAATATAGAACTGGAGGGGAGAGCGAGTTTAGAATATAGAACTGGAGGGGAGAGCATAGAGTTTAGAATATAGAACTGAGGGAGAGAGAGTTCAGAATATAGAACTGGAGGGAGAGAGAGTTTAGAATATGGAACTGGAGGGGAGAGAGAGCATAGAGTTTAGATTATAGAACTGGAGGGGGAGAGAGAGTTTAGAATATAGAACTGGAGGGGAGAGAGAGTTTAGAATATAGAACTGGAGGGGAGAGAGAGTTTAGAATATAGAACTGGAGGGGAGAGAGAGTTTAGAATATGGAACTGGAGGGGGAGAGAGAGCATAGAGTTTAGATTAGTGGAACTGGAGGGAGAGAGAGTTTAGAATATGGAACTGGAGGGGAGAGAGAGTTTAGAATATAGAACTGGGAGGGAGAGAGAGTTTAGAATATAGAACTGGAGGGAGAGAGAGTTTAGAATATAGAACTGGAGGGAGAGAGAGTTTAGAATATGGAACTGGAGGGGAGAGAGAGCATAGAGTTTAGATTATAGAACTGGAGGGAGAGAGAGTTTAGAATATAGAACTGGAGGGGAGAGAGAGTTTAGAATATGGAACTGGAGGGGGAGAGAGAGCAAGAGTTTAGAATATAGAACTGGAGGGGGAGAGAGAGTTTAGAATATAGAACTGAGGGAGAGAGAGTTTAGAATATAGAACTGGAGGGGAGAGAGAGTTTAGAATATAGAACTGGAGGGAGAGAGAGTTTAGAATATAGAACTGGAGGGGAGAGAGAGTTTAGAATATAGAACTGGAGGGAGAGAGAGTTTAGAATATAGAACTGGAGGGAGGCGAGAGTTCAGAATATGGAACTGGAGGAGAGAGAGTTTAGAATATGGAACTGGAGGGAGAGAGAGTTTAGAATATGGAACTGGAGGGGAGAGAGAGCATAGAGTTTAGAATATAGAACTGGAGGGAGAGCATAGAGTTTAGAATATAGAACTGGAGGGGAGAGCATAGAGTTTAGAATATAGAACTGGAGGGGAGAGCATAGAGTTTAGAATATAGAACTGGAGGGAGAGAGAGCAAGCATAGAGCTTAGAATATAGAACTGGAGGGAGAGAGAGTTTAGAATATAGAACTGGAGGGAGAGAGAGCATAGAATATAGAACTGGAGGGAGAGAGAGTTTAGAATATAGAACTGGAGGGGAGAGAGAGTTTAGAATATAGAACTGGAGGGGAGAGAGAGTTTAGAATATAGAACTGGAGGGGGAGAGAGAGTTTAGAATATAGGAACTGGAGGGGAGAGAGAGTTTAGAATATGGAACTGGAGGGGAGAGAGAGCATAGAGTTTAGATTATAGAACTGGAGGGGAGAGAGAGTTTAGAATATAGAACTGGAGGGGAGAGAGAGTTTAGAATATAGAACTGGAGGGAGAGAGAGTTTAGAATATGGAACTGGAGGGGAGAGAGAGCATAGAGTTTAGATTATAGAACTGGAGGGGAGAGAGAGTTTAGAATATAGAACTGGAGGGAGAGAGAGTTTAGAATATGGAACTGGAGGGGAGAGAGAGCTAGAGTTTAGAATATAGAACTGGAGGGAGAGCATAGAGTTTAGAATATAGAACTGGAGGGGAGAGAGAGCAAGCATAGAGCTTAGAATGTAGAACTGGAGGGGAGAGCATAGAGTTTAGAATATAGAACTGGAGGGGAGAGCATAGAGTTTAGAATATAGAATTGGAGGGGAGAGCATAGAGTTTAGAATATAGAATTGGAGGGGGAGAGCATAGAGTTTAGAATATAGAACTGGAGGGAGAGCATAGAGTTTAGAATATAGAACTGGAGGGAGAGCATAGAGTTTAGAATATAGAACTGGAGGGGAGAGCATAGAGTTTAGAATATAGAATTGGAGGGGAGAGCATAGAGTTTAGAATATAGAACTGGAGGGGAGAGCATAGAGTTTAGAATATAGAACTGGAGGGGAGAGCATAGGATTGTAGAATATAGAACTGGAGGGAGAGCATAGAGTTTAGAATATAGAACTGGAGGGGGAGAGAGAGCAAGCATAGAGCTTAGAATATAGAACTGGAGGGGAGAGAGAGTTTAGAATATAGAGCTGGAGGGGAGAGAGAGCATAGAATATAGAACTGGAGGGGAGAGAGAGTTTAGAATATAGAACTGGAGGGGAGAGAGAGTTTAGAATATAGAACTGGAGGGGAGAGAGAGTTTAGAATATAGAACTGGAGGGGAGAGAGAGTTTAGAATATAGAACTGGAGGGGAGAGCATAGAGTTTAGAATGTAGAACTGGAGGGGAGAGAGAGTTTAGAATATAGAACTGGAGGGGAGAGAGAGTTTAGAATATGGAACTGGAGGGGGAGAGAGAGCATAGAGTTTAGATTATAGAACTGGAGGGGAGAGAGAGTTTAGAATATAGAACTGGAGGGGAGAGAGAGTTTAGAATATAGAACTGGAGGGGAGAGAGAGTTTAGAATATAGAACTGGAGGGGGAGAGAGAGTTTAGAATATAGAACTGGAGGGGAGAGAGAGTTTAGAATATAGAACTGGAGGGGAGAGAGAGTTTAGAATATGGAACTGGAGGGGGAGAGAGAGCATAGAGTTTAGATTATAGAACTGGAGGGGAGAGAGAGTTTAGAATATAGAACTGGAGGGGAGAGAGAGTTTAGAATATGGAACTGGAGGGGGAGAGAGAGCATAGAGTTTAGAATATAAAACTGGAGGGGAGAGCATAGAGTTTAGAATATAGAACTGGAGGGGAGAGCATAGAGTTTAGAATATAGAACTGGAGGGGAGAGCATAGAGTTTAGAATATAGAACTGGAGGGGAGAGCATAGAGTTTAGAATATAGAACTGGAGGGGAGAGAGAGCAAGCATAGAGCTTAGAATATAGAACTGGAGGGGAGAGAGAGTTTAGAATATAGAACTGGAGGGGAGAGAGAGCATAGAATATAGAACTGGAGGGGAGAGAGAGTTTAGAATATAGAACTGGAGGGGAGAGAGAGTTTAGAATATAGAACTGGAGGGAGAGCGAGTTTAGAATATAGAACTGGAGGGGAGAGCATAGAGTTTAGAATATAGAACTGGAGGGGAGAGAGAGTTTAGAATATAGAACTGGAGGGGAGAGAGAGTTTAGAATATGGAACTGGAGGGGGAGAGAGAGCATAGAGTTTAGATTATAGAACTGGAGGGGAGAGAGAGTTTAGAATATAGAACTGGAGGGGAGAGAGAGTTTAGAATATAGAACTGGAGGGAGAGAGAGTTTAGAATATGGAACTGGAGGGGGAGAGAGAGCATAGAGTTTAGATTATAGAACTGGAGGGGAGAGAGAGTTTAGAATATAGAACTGGAGGGGAGAGAGAGTTTAGAATATAGAACTGGAGGGGAGAGAGAGTTTAGAATATAGAACTGGAGGGGAGAGAGAGTTTAGAATATGGAACTGGAGGGGGAGAGAGAGCATAGAGTTTAGATTATGGAACTGGAGGGGAGAGAGAGTTTAGAATATGGAACTGGAGGGGGAGAGAGAGTTTAGAATATAGAACTGGAGGGGAGAGAGAGTTTAGAATATAGAACTGGAGGGGAGAGAGAGTTTAGAATATAGAACTGGAGGGGAGAGAGAGTTTAGAATATGGAACTGGAGGGGGAGAGAGAGCATAGAGTTTAGATTATAGAACTGGAGGGGAGAGAGAGTTTAGAATATAGAACTGGAGGGGAGAGAGAGTTTAGAATATGGAACTGGAGGGGGAGAGAGAGCATAGAGTTTAGAATATAGAACTGGAGGGGAGAGAGAGTTTAGAATATAGAACTGGAGGGGAGAGAGAGTTTAGAATATAGAACTGGAGGGAGAGAGAGAGTTTAGAATATAGAACTGGAGGGGAGAGAGAGTTTAGAATATAGAACTGGAGGGGAGAGAGAGTTTAGAATATAGAACTGGAGGGGAGAGAGAGTTTAGAATATAGAACTGGAGGGAGGCGAGAGTTCAGAATATGGAACTGGAGGGGAGAGAGAGTTTAGAATATGGAACTGGAGGGGAGAGAGAGTTTAGAATATGGAACTGGAGGGGGAGAGAGAGCATAGAGTTTAGAATATAGAACTGGAGGGGAGAGCATAGAGTTTAGAATATAGAACTGGAGGGGAGAGCATAGAGTTTAGAATATAGAACTGGAGGGGAGAGCATAGAGTTTAGAATATAGAACTGGAGGGGAGAGAGAGCAAGCATAGAGCTTAGAATATAGAACTGGAGGGGAGAGAGAGTTTAGAATATAGAACTGGAGGGGAGAGAGAGCATAGAATATAGAACTGGAGGGGAGAGAGAGTTTAGAATATAGAACTGGAGGGGAGAGAGAGTTTAGAATATAGAACTGGAGGGGAGAGAGAGTTTAGAATATAGAACTGGAGGGAGAGAGAGTTTAGAATATAGAACTGGAGGGGAGAGAGAGTTTAGAATATGGAACTGGAGGGGGAGAGAGAGCATAGAGTTTAGATTATAGAACTGGAGGGGAGAGAGAGTTTAGAATATAGAACTGGAGGGGAGAGAGAGTTTAGAATATAGAACTGGAGGGGAGAGAGAGTTTAGAATATGGAACTGGAGGGGGAGAGAGAGCATAGAGTTTAGATTATAGAACTGGAGGGGGAGAGAGAGTTTAGAATATAGAACTGGAGGGAGAGAGAGTTTAGAATATGGAACTGGAGGGGGAGAGAGAGCATAGAGTTTAGAATATAGAACTGGAGGGGAGAGAGAGTTTAGAATATAGAACTGGAGGGGAGAGAGAGTTTAGAATATAGAACTGGAGGGAGGCGAGAGTTCAGAATATGGAACTGGAGGGGAGAGAGAGTTTAGAATATGGAACTGGAGGGGAGAGAGAGTTTAGAATATGGAACTGGGGGGGGAGAGAGAGTTTAGAATATGGAACTGGAGGGGAGAGAGAGTTTAGAATATAGAACTGGAGGGGGAGAGAGAGCGAGAGAGAGTTCAGGGTAGAGAGCATAGTGTTAAGAATCAGAATCTTAGAGTCACTACTGACCTGCCTATCTGATCAGGTAAGCTTAAGTTATCAAAAAGCTATACACAATACAATTCTTGCATACAATATAATTCCCTGATGAATGATTGCCTAATGTGACAGTAATAGATTCCTAACTGTCTGACAGGAAGAATGGTTTTTAATGCCCCGACTTCATATAACTTGACAGACCAGATGTGTTTCCCAATGCCTGGACAGACTGAAGTCAATCCCAGAAAGGATGTCCACATTTCATCGACAGATTGATAAAAGAGGTGTGCGTATACCATTGGCCGTCCATTCTCTCCGATGACCACCTCCTCCTCTGCGTCGAGGTCCGTGGCAGCCAGAACCTTCTGAAGGAGCTGATACTGCTCCTCTCTGGAGGAGAACATCAGATTATCCTCCTCCATCCCTGCCATTTTAGTGATCACCTGGAGGAAGAGGAGGAGGAGGAGGAGGAGGAAGAGGAAGAGGAAGAGGAAGAGGAGGAGGAGGAGGAGGAGGAAGAGGAGGAGGAGGAGGAGGAGGAGGAGGAGGGGGAGGAGGAGGAAGAGGAGGAGGAGGAGGAGGGGGAGGAGGAGGAGGAGGGGGAGGAGGAGGAGGAGGAGGAGGAGGAAGAGGAAGAGGAAGAGGAGGAGGAGGAAGAGGAGGAGGAGGAGGAGGAGGAGGAGGAGATTAGGGAGGACGAAGACAGAGTGAGATCAGTGCTTAATTTGAGCCGTAGCAAACCGGAGCACGCTCCCCCCCCCAACTCTGCGATCAGGTCAAATTAAAAATACTTTTTTTCTTGAGTATGTTCCAGAAGCTCAGAGCTCCACAGGTCATTCAGTGTCTCTCGTTCTCATGTGATCCGGACAGAGAGCAGGGTGGTGGGGGGGGGGGAGAAGAGGGGAGGGAGGACAGAGGGTAGCCTCGCAAGCCGGCTGATCTCGCAAGCTTACGCGAATGTTCCCTGCATGCAGTAATTAGTTTAGTAATTACGAAGCTAGGCGGGAGGGAGGGAGGGAGAGACTGGTAACTTCAAACAATCCCTAATAGGGAGACAAGCATGAAAAGACCCAGAGAATATTTCCTTTTTAACGTTTTTTTTTTTGAACGTGTCGTAATGTGTGAACGTCCAGACTGCCTCTGACGTGGTAATGTGTGAACGCGCAGACTGCCTCTGACGTGGTAATGCGTGAACGCGCAGACTGCCTCTGACGTGGTAATGTGTGAACGCGCAGACTGCCTCTGGACGTGGTAATGTGAACGCCGCAGACTGCCTCTGACGTGGTAATGTGTGAACGCGCAGACTGCCTCTGACGTGGTAATGTGTGAACGCGCAGACTGCCTCTGACGTGGTAATGTGTGAATGCGCAGACTGCCTCTGACGTGGTAATGTGTGAACGCGCAGACTGCCTCTGACGTGGTAATGCGTGAACGTGCAGACTGCCTCTGACGTGGTAATGTGTATAATCATTTCAGCCATTTTAGTTTCTTACTTGTTTTCTGACTGAAAAGTTCTGTTACCGAAATCCCTAATTTGTTTAGGCAAAAACATTCCCCTCAACCCTTTGCTCTCTTTACGTGAAACATGTAAGCATCGCTTTCATGCGACCAATAGGGCCTGACCTATTTAGCCCGTCATAATCACAGGAATAAATTGGTTATAACAAACTCAGAACACAGTAATGTCGACAGCAAAATGGATACGGAGGACGTGAAAAATAAACTTGAAAAACGGGCGAATGTTTACTGGTTGCTCAGGAGGGAAAGGGGAAGTCAGGTCTGTGGAAGACATTTTACTTAGTTGTGTGAAAAGAGATCAATAAAAAGAAGGGTATAGGAGCGAGCGTTGCGTGAGTATCATGTGTGCCAAACAGTTGCTGTTAGATTACAATATAATTTTTTCTGACCATTTGGAAATAGCGTAAACAAAACTAAAACAAATAAGTGTAACAGAGAGATTGTTCTAATGAAAATAATAATAATAATAATAATAATAATAATAATAATAATATTGTGATGTCACGAGAGGCTACACAGCTTTCAGCGGGATTGCTCAAGTAGTGCAAGGAGACCAGGTTCAACCAAAACAAGGATTTTATTAAAGGTCTTGGGAAACTAACGAAAGTATAACACAATTCTGTTCTCTGGTGGCTCTTAAGGGTTAACAGTTCAGGGATGTCTCTTCCACATCCAAAATCATAACTCTCCCTCGCTCAAATAACTTTTCCCCAGTCTTACTGTATTCCACGTTGCAGCTAGTGGCCAACCCAGCAAAACGTCCTTCCAAATGTCCCACACGTATTTCCACAGGTGCATATATCCAAAGGTGAGTATTTCCCAAAGGTAAGTATCTCCAAATCCTTATATTCCTCATGGAAGTGGACGTGCAGCACTCTTGTCCTCCAGAGAGCCCAGCTTGGAGACTGTGTCTCTTCACCCCCCACACTCCCTCAGTGTGTCTCTTCCCCTTCCAAACCTTCAGCTCATCAGCTCCTGATTTGTTTCAGCTGCGTGGGAAGATTGGCCATAGAGGGGTGGCGTTCCCGACCATACCAGCAGATGGAGCCATAGCTGTCTGGGTTTGCAGCCACCTCAGGGGGATGTAACGTCCCTCCAGGACACAGCCTCTCGTGACATCACAATATATATAAAGCCGCCTTTATTACAGCAGATTGAAAACAGTTGGATGCATTCGTGAATTGCGGTTTATTTATTGTTCAGGCTCATTATTCAAAAGCTCCCTTTCTTATTTAATTTTAAAAACTAAAATGCTTGATTGCATTTGTATTGTAACTGACCTTGAAGCTGTAGCCCTGGTCCACCAGGAACCTCTGTCTCTGTTTGGGTTAGTATTGTATTGTAACTGACCTTGAAGCTGTAGCCCTGGTCCACCAGGAACCTCTGTCTCTGTTTGGGTTAGTATTGTATTGTAACTGACCTTGAAGCTGTAGCCCTGGTCCACCAGGAACCTCTGTCTCTGTTTGGGTTAGTATTGTACTGTAACTGACCTTGAAGCTGTAGCCCTGGTCCACCAGGAACCTTTGTCTCTTGGTGCTGTAGGCCATCTCCTGGGTATCTTGTGACACCAACGAGTAGAAGTAGGCATTGTACTCCTCCGCTACCATACCTGTGAGTGTGTGTGGAGGTGTGAGTGTGGAGGTGTGAGTGTGGAGGTGTGAGTGTGTGTGGAGGTGTGTGTGTGTGTGGAGGTGTGTATGTGTGTGTGGAGGTGTGTGTGTGTGTGTGGAGGTGTGTGTGTGGAGGTTTGTGTGTGGAGGTGTGTGTGTGGAGGTGTGTGTGTGTGTGTGTGTGTGTGGAGGTGTGTGTGTGTGTGTGTGGAGGTGTGTGTGTGGAGTGTGTGTGTGTGTGTGTGTGTGTGTGTGTGTGAGGTGTGTGTGTGTGTGTGGAGGTGTGTGTGGAGGTGTGTGTGTGGAAAGGGGAAACAGGAAAAGACTATCAGTGAAAGGTCAATTTCAATCTCACAGTCAAATCAATGATGGCATTTGACCATACAATACGTACAAGTAATAGTTACACACACACCTTTCTTGGCTCGCAGCACCCTGCCAAGCCTCTGAGCCTCCTGTCTGCGAGATCCCCCGTGAGAGGAGATCTGGATTAGAACATTAGCCTCTGGCAGGTCAAAGGATGTGTCACCCACCTGGGAACAATAAATAAATAAATAAATAAATAAATAAATAAAGAGAGAGAGAGAGAGAGAGAGAGAGAGAGAGAGAGAGAGAGAGAGAGAGAGAGAGAGAGAGAGAGAGAGAGAGAGAGAGAGAGAGAGAGAGAGAGAGAGAGAGAGAGAGAGAGAGAGAGAGAGAGAGAGAGAGAGAGAGAGAGAGAGAGAGAGAGAGAGAGAGAGACAGAGAGAGAGACAGAGAGAGAGAGACAGAGAGACAGAGAGACAGAGAGACAGAGAGTGTGTTTGTGAGTGATGATGTGAGTGATAATGTGAGTGATAGTGTGAGTGATAGTGTGAGTGATGATGAGTGATAGTGTGAGTGATAGTGTGAGTGATAGTGTGAGTGATAGTGTGAGTGATAGTGTGAGTGATAGTGTGAGTGATAGTGTGAGTGATAGTGTGAGTGTGAATGAATACAGGTAACTGCCAAAACAATGGAAACTATTGAGTAAATGAGGGATATAACGTATATTGAAAGCAGGTGCTTCCACACAGGTGTGATTCCTGAGTTAATTGAGCAATTAACATCCCATCATGCTTAGGGTCAAGTATAAAAATGCTAGCCAGGTCATTATTTTGGCTACCATGGCTATGTCCCCTGTCATGACTTGCCCTCATGGGTTGACGATCAAACATAAATAATATAATATAATATGCCATTTAGCAGACGCTTTTATCCAAAGCTGACTTACAGTCATGCGTGCATAAATTTTTTGTGTATGGTGTGGTCCCCGGGGGATCGAACCCACTACCTTGGCGTTACAAGCGCCGTGCTCTACCAGCTGAGCTACAGAGGACCACGTGTGGTGGTCCCTGAGCAGAGGGTTGGGAAACCCCTTCTCTCCTGCTCTAATGCCGGCTAGGAAAAGGTTCGAACACCCCCTTTCCTGGGGGCCAGTTTTATGACCGGTCGTAAAAATACCGCGCAGACTTTCTCTTCCTTGCCACAAAGTATCGGGAGAAAGGACCCCTTTTGTTAACAAAGGAAGTCTTCCCGCCAAGACTCAATCATCCAAAAGTGGATAATGAAACAATATTCCTACTTAAAAAGAATGTGGGAAATGGTCGGCGGAGACTTAAAGAACAATCATGTCAAATCCATTACTATGATGTCATTAAAGACGGTGGAACAACATAACAGTATCTCTGGGGGGGCTACAGTTATGAGGTTTGCATCTAATTGTTGTATAAAACAAATGATTAAGTATAATAATACTTTAGTGAAGATAACAATGTGATTTTATCATTCTAGATGATTCTGATTGTTCTAGATGAGATGATTGTTTTCCATATTGATTTGTTCTCAGTCAGTGGCCACGCCCAGATGAGCACAAACATGATGGGACGCCCCTTTTACCCAGAGGGCATAAAAAGCCTTGAAAAAACATTTTAACATTAGACCAGCAGAAGTGAAGCGTGAGCTAAACATTGCAAATGGTTGAATTTCTACCAGACCAGGAAGCCCCACGGCTTAAAATGGTTGCCACTCTACAAGACCAGGAAGCCCCACGGCTTAAAATGGTTGCCACTCTACAAGACCAGGAAGCCCCACGGCTTAAAATGGTTGCCACTCTACAAGACCAGGAAGCCCATGGCTTAAAATGGTTGCCACTCTACAAGACCAGCAGACGTGAAGCGTGAGCCAAACGTTACAAAATTGTTTAAAACTACAACTCCGTTAACAAAAGGAAGACCAAGCGTACTACGGTATAAGCCGGAATGTTGCAAATGGTTGAATTTCTACAAGATCAAGAAGCGTGAAACTGAAGCTACACGTTACAAAATGGTTAGACCAGAAAGACCAGAAGACGTGAGACGTTAGTCCACACGTTTGAAATGGAGAAACTCTGAAACTCTCAACCTCTATACGGGGTGAAGAAGGAGACAATGCACTAGACCTTATCATCTCAGTCTGCAGCTGGCATGTATAGTCGTCTAGAGAACTTTCACTAAAAAGACACGAGAGAGGAGAGGACAATCCCTCTCAGACAACCGCTGGTACATCTGAAGTATCTATTCTAACCACCGCTACGACCAGAAACTCTACCGAGGACATTGGGATCTCTGGTGGGCAAACCAGAGTCCTACATCATCAACTCGACTATCGAGGACAGCTACACGTAAATACGTGTTGCATTTCTAATCCGAATGAGCGTTTAGTGGGGGTTTTAAGCGTTTTTCTATTTCCGTGTAGCGTAGTTTCCAAAGTAACCACGATAGTTTGAATCTCTGTCTCTCCCTTCCACTCTGACCCTCCTTCTACCCAAGCATTCATGCTATTGTTAGTCCAGTCCACTAGGGACCTGTTTTCATTGTATTTACGTTAGTAATCAATAACTTGTATTGTATTATTATTTAGTTAGTTAGTGATATGATGTGTTTTATGATGTGTAATGATGTCATGTCGTAGTATCATGGGGGACCAGGAAAGAGTTAGTAGATCATTAGGTTTGGTGCCAGAAAGTCTACATTCCATTATGTCAAAGGAGATTACTGATGTTTAGGATAGCATGATGGATGGACAGGATATAATGACCTGGGGCAAAGGGTAATAACAACAGAGAAAGGGGAGGGGCCTATGATGGTTGCCAGATGTATGTGAAAGGGAGGATAACCAAGAGTATTGAAGGAGGTTAGATTTGTGTGTGTGTGGGCAGTTCAACTGACGAAGGGCAAAGCCATGTCCGTTTGTTAGATGAACCCACGAGGTCGCGATCCCAATAAATACTTGGTATAAAACCTCCACAGAATGTCTAAGTAAATTCTTGCATCTTGAACTTCTCAATACCAGAAACTCATCAATAACAGTTAGTAAATAAATCATTAAGCCAATTTGTGTATTGCTGATTCATCAATAAGGTTAGGGTTTTTGCAGGTTCAAGGATTATGCGACGTTCAGAATGAGACTGATAAGAGGTAATGACTGTTATCGATATACAGTGGGGAAAAAAAGTATTTAGTCAGCCACCAATTGTGCAAGTTCTCCCAGAAAATCACATTGTAGGATTTTTAATGAATTTATTTGCAAATTATGGTGGAAAATAAGTATTTGGTCAATAACAAAAGTTTCTCAATACTTTGTTATATACCCTTTGTTGGCAATGACACAGGTCAAACGTTTTCTTTAAGTCTTCACAAGGTTTTCACACACTGTTGCTGGTATTTTGGCCCATTCCTCCATGCAGATCTCCTCTAGAGCAGTGATGTTTTGGGGCTGTCGCTGGGCAACACGGACTTTCAACTCCCTCCAAAGATTTTCTATGGGGCCCCATTCATTCTTTCCTTTACACGGATCAGTCCTCCTGGTCCCTTTGCAGAAAAACAGCCCCAAAGCATGATGTTTCCACCCCCATGCTTCACAGTAGGTATGGTGTTCTTTGGATGCAACTCAGCATTCTTTGTCCTCCAAACACGACTGAGTTGAGTTTTTACCAAAAGTTCTATTTTGGTTTCATCTGACCATATGACATTCTCCCAATCCTCTTCTGGATCATCCAAATGCACTCTAGCAAACTTCAGACGGGCCTGGACATGTACTGGCTTAAGCAGGGGGACACGTCTGGCACTGCAGGATTTGAGTCCCTGGCAGCGTAGTGTGTTACTGATGGTAGGCTTTGTTACTTTGGTCCCAGCTCTCTGCAGGTCATTCACTAGGTCCCCCCGTGTGGTTCTGGGATTTTTGCTCACCGTTCTTGTGATCATTTTGACCCCACGGGGTGAGATCTTGCGTGGAGCCCCAGATTGAGGGAGATTATCAGTGGTCTTGTATGTCTTCCATTTCCTAATAATTGCTCCCACAGTTGATTTCTTCAAACCAAGCTGCTTACCTGTTGCAGATTCAGTCTTCCCAGCCTGGTGCAGGTCTATAATTTTGTTTCTGGTGTCCTTTGACAGCTCTTTGGTCTTGGTCATAGTGGAGTTTGGAGTGTGACTGTTTGAGGTTGTGGACAGGTGTCTTTTATACTGATAACAAGTTCAAACAGGTGCCATTAATACAGGTAACGAGTGGAGGACAGAGGAGCCTCTTAAAGAATAAGTTACAGGTCTGTGAGAGCCAGAAATCTTGCTTGTTTGTAGGTGACCAAATACTTATTTTCCACCATAATTTGCAAATAAATTCATAAAAAATCCTACAATGTGATTTTCTGGATTTTTGTTTCTCAATTTGTCTGTCATAGTTGACGTGTACCTATGATGAAAATTACAGGCCTCTCATCTTTTTAAAGTGGGAGAACTTGCACAATTGGTGGCTGACTAAATACTTTTTTTCCCCACTGTATAACATAAACTCAGCACTGTATAACATAAACTCCTCTTTCAGGACCCTGTCTTTCAAAGATAATTCGTAAAAATCCAAATAACTTCACAGATCTTCATTGTAAACAATTAATGAACATGCACCTGTGGAACGGTCGTTAAGACACTAACAGCTTACAGACGGTAGGCAATTAAGGTCACAGTTATGAAAACTTAGGACACTAAAGAGGCCTTTCTACTGACTCTGAAAAACACCAAAAGAAAGATGCCCAGGGTCCCTGCTCATCTGCGTGAACGTGCCTTAGGCATGCTGCAAGGAGGCATGAGGACTGCAGATGTGGCCAGGGCAATAAATTGCAATGTCCGTACTGTGAGACGCCTAAGACAGCGCTACAGGGAGACAGGACGGACAGCTGATCGTCCTCGCAGTGGCAGACCACGTGTAACAATACTTGCACAGGATCTGTACATCCGAACATCCCACCTGCGGGACAGGTACAGGATGGCAACAACAACTGCCCGAGTTACACCAGGAACGCACAATCCCTCCATCAGTGCTCAGACTGTCCTCAATAGGCTGAGAGAGGCTGGACTGAGGGCTTATAGGCCTGTTGTAAGGCAGGTCCTCACCAGACATCACCGGCAACAACGTCGCCTATGGGCACAAACCCACCGTCGCTGGACCAGACAGGACTGGCAAAAAGTGCTCTTCACGGACGAGTCGCGGTTTTGTCTCACCAGGGGTGATGGTCGGATTCGCGTTTGTCACATGTTACACACGTTAAGTTTGCCGTCTCAGTCACCAAGATCTCAACCCAATTTAACACTTATGGGAGATTCTGGAGCGGCGCCTGAGACAGTGTTTTCCATCAACAAAACACCAAAATGATGGAATTTCTCAAAATGAAGAATCCCTCCAATAGAGTTCCAGACTCTTGTAGAATCTATGCCAAGGTGCATTGAAGCTGTTCTGGCTGCTGGTGGCCCAAAGCCCTATTAAGACACTTTATGTTGGTGTTTATTTTGGAAGTTACGGGACAAGCATGCATGAGGGTGCTCTCACTCTCACTTCACAGCTAAAGAGGAAAGAAACCCTACTACAAATATATTCAACTGGCCTGACCCAGATAACATCATTTCACAATTTGTAGTGACACTCGGTTTTCACCGATGACGACAATGTGAAACTACAGCCTGAGCCACTCAACACAGGGGGTGCATTCATTAAAAAACTGTAGCGAAAAACGTTTTCGCAACGGAACACGTATTGCAACAAAAAAATGAGTTTCTATTGGACAAATTCACTTAGGTCCCTCCCCGTTTGGAGTGAATACACCCCAGGTAACCTCTGAGAAATGATGTGATTGGGGAGTAGTTGGTTACCTTGGAGATGAAGATGGTGTTGATCTTGGGGTTGTGTTTGAAGTTCTGCAGGATCTGCATTCTCTCTCCCTGAGAGGTGGGGCCATAGATATAGGGCCTGAGGGGAGAGAAACGTTAGATATAGAACCTGAGAGAGACGTTAGATATAGGGCCTGAGGGGAGAGAGACGTTAGATATAGAACCTGAGAGATACGTTAGATATAGGACCTGAGAGGAGAGAGACGTTAGATATAGGACCTGAGAGGAGAGAGACATTAGATATTTTACATTTACATTTTAGTCATTTAGCAGACGCTCTTATCCAGAGCGACTTACAGAAGCAATTAGGGTTAAGTGCCTTGCTCAAGGGCACATCGACAGATTTTTCACCTAGTCGGCTCGGGGATTAGAACCAGCGACCTTTCGGTTACTGGCACAACGCTCTTACCCACTAAGCTACCTGCCGCCCCAATAGATATAGGACCTGAGAGGAGAGAGACGTTAGATATAGGACCTGAGAGGAGAGAGACGTTAGATATAGGACCTGAGAGGAGAGAGACGTTAGATATATAGGACCTGAGAGGAGAGAGACGTTAGATATATAGGACCTGAGAGGAGAGAGACGTTAGATATAGGACCTGAGAGGAGAGAGACGTTAGATATAGGACCTGAGAGGAGAGAGACGTTAGATATAGGACCTGAGAGGAGAGAGACGTTAGATATAGGACCTGAGAGGAGAGAGACGTTAGATATAGGACCTGAGAGGAGAGAGACGTTAGATATAGGACCTGAGAGGAGAGAGAGACGTTAGATATAGGACCTGAGAGGAGAGAGACGTTAGATATAGGACCTGAGAGAGAGAGAGACGTTAGATATAGGACCTGAGAGGAGAGAGACGTTAGATATAGGACCTGAGAGGAGAGAGACGTTAGATATAGGACCTGAGAGGAGAGAGACGTTAGATATAGGACCTGAGAGGAGAGAGACGTTAGATATAGGACCTGAGAGGAGAGAGACGTTAGATATAGGACCTGAGAGGAGAGAGACGTTAGATATAGGACCTGAGAGGAGAGAGACGTTAGATATAGGACCTGAGAGGAGAGAGACGTTAGATATAGGACCTGAGAGGAGAGAGACGTTAGATATAGGACCTGAGAGGAGAGAGACGTTAGATATAGGGCCTGAGAGAGACGTTAGATATAGGGCCTGAGGGGAGAGAAACGTTAGATATAGGACCTGAGAGGAGAGAGACGTTAGATATAGAACCTGAGAGGAGAGAGACGTTAGATATAGGACCTGAGAGGAGAGAGACGTTAGATATAGGACCTGAGAGGAGAGAGACGTTAGATATAGGACCCTGAGAGAGAGAGAGACGTTAGATATAGGACCTGAGAGGAGAGAGACGTTAGATATAGGACCTGAGAGGAGAGAGACGTTAGATATAGGACCTGAGAGGAGAGAGACGTTAGATATAGGACCTGAGAGGAGAGAGACGTTAGATATAGGACCTGAGAGGAGAGAGACGTTAGATATATAGGACCTGAGAGGAGAGAGACGTTAGATATATAGGACCTGAGAGGAGAGAGACGTTAGATATAGGACCTGAGAGAGACGTTAGATATAGGACCTGAGAGGAGAGAGACGTTAGATATAGGACCTGAGAGGAGAGAGACGTTAGATAGGAGGACAGGACAGAACGGCAGCCTCTGGTAAGACAAGGGGTGGCGGTCTCTGTATATTTGTAAACAACAGCTGGTGCACAAAATCAAATACTAAGGAAGTCTCGAGGTTTTGCTCGCCTGAGGTAGAGTATCTTATGATAAGCTGTAGACCACACTATTTACCAAGAGAGTTTTCATCTATATTTTTCATAGCTGTCTATTTACCACCACAAACCAATGCTGGCATTAAGATTGCACTGAATGAGTTGTACAAGGCCATTAATCAACAGGAAAACGCTCATCCAGATGCAGCGCTCCTAGTGGCCGGGACTTTAATGCAGGGAAACTTAAATCCGTTCTACCTAATTTCTACCAGCATGTTAAATGTGCAACCAGAGGGAAAAAAACTCTGGACCACCTTTACTCCACACACAGAGACGCTACAAAGCTCTCCCTCGCCCTCCATTTGGCAAATCTGACCATAACTCTATCCTCCTGATTCCTGCTTATAAGCAAAAACTGAAGCAGGAAGCACCAGTGATTCAGTTAATAAAAAAGTGGTCAGATGACGCAGATGCTAAGCTACAGGACTGTTTTGCTAGCACAGACTGGAACATGTTCCGGGATTCTTCAGACAGCATTGAGGAGTACACCACATCAGTCACTGGCTTCATCAATAAGTGCATCGATGATGTCGTCCCCACAGTGACCGTACGTACATACCCCAACCAGAAGCCATGGATTACAGGAAACATCCGCACTGAGCTAAAGGGGTAGAGCTGCCGCTTTCAAGGAACGGGACTCTAACCCGGACGCTTATAAGAAATCCCGCTATGACCTCCGACGAACCATCAAACAGGCAAAAGAGTCAATACAGGTCTAAGATTGAATCATACTACACTGGCTCTGACGCTCGTCGGATGTGGCAGGGGGCTTGAAAACTATTACAGACTACAAAGGGAAGCACAGCCGCGAAGCTGCCCAGTGACACAAGCCTACCAGACGAGCTAAACCACTTCTATGCTCGCTCGAGGCAAGCAACACTGAAGCATGCATGAGAGCACCAGCTGTTCCGGACGACTATGTGATCACGCTCTCCGTAGCTTGATGTGAGTAAGACTTTTAAGCAGGTCTCAACATTCACAAGGCCGCAGGGCCAGACGGATTACCAGGGCGTGTACTCCGAGCATGTGCTGACCAACTGGCAAGTGTCTTCACTGACATTTTCAACATGTCCCTGACTGAGTCTGTAATACCAACATGTTTCAAGCAGACCACCATAGTCCCCGTGCCCAAGAACTCTAAGATAACCTGCCTAAATGACTACCGACCGAGCACTGACGTCTGTAGCCATGAAGTGCTTTGAAAGACTGGTCATGGCTCACATCAACAGCATAATCCCAGAAACCCTAGACCCTCCAATTTGCATACCGCCCCAACAGATCCACAGATGATGCAATCTCTATCGCACTCCACACTGCCCTTTCCCACCTGGACAAGAGGAACACCTACGTGAGAATGCTATTCATTGACTACAGCTCAGCATTCAACACCATAGTGCACGTCTAAGCTCATCACTAAGCTAAGGATCCTGGGACTAAACACCTCCCTCTGCAACTGGATCCTGGACTTCCTGACGGGCCGCCCCAGGTGGTAAGGGTAGGTAACAACACATCTGCCACACTGATCCTCGAACACGGGGCCTCAGGGGTGCGTGCTCAGTCCCCTCCTGTACTCTCTGTTCACCCATGACTGCATGGCCAGGCACGACTCCAACACCATCATTAAGTTTGCCGACGACACAACAGTGGTAGGCCTGATCACCGACAACGATGAGACAGCCTATAGGGAGGAGGTCAGAGATCTGGCCGTGTGGTGCCAGGACAACAACCTCTCCCTCAACGTGACCAAGACAAAGGAGATGATTGTGGACTACAGGAAAAAAAAGAGGACTGAGCACGCCCCATTCTCATCGACGGGGCTGTAGTGGAACAGGTTGAGAGCTTCAAGTTCCTTGGTGTCCATCACCAACGAACTATCATGGTCCAAACACACCAAGACAGTCGTGAAGAGGGCACGACAAAGCCTATTCCCCCTCAGGAGACTAAAAGATTTGGCATGGGTCCTCAGATCCTCAAAAAATTCTACAGCTGCACCATCGAGAGCATCCTGACTGGTTGCATCACCGCCCTGGTATGGCAACTGCTTGGCCTCTGACCGCAAGGCACTACAGAGGGTAGTGCGTACGGCTCCAGTACATCACTGAGGGCAAAGCTCCTGCCATCCAGGACCTCTATACCAGGCGGTGTCAGAGGAAGGCCCTCAAAATTGTCAAAGACTCCAGCCACCCTAGTCATAGACTGCTCTCTCTGCTACCGCACGGCAAGGTACCCGGAGTGCCAAGTCTAGGTCCAAAAGACTTCTCAACAGCTTCTACCCCAAGCCATAAGACTCCTGAACAGCTAATCACGGCTACCCGGACTATTTGCACTGCCCCCACCCCATCCTTTTTACGCTGCTGCTACTCTGTAAGCCTATTTATGCATAGTCACTTTAACTCTACCCACATGTACATATTACCTCAACTACCTCCAACTAGCCGGTGCCCCACGCACATTGACTCTGCAAACGGTACCCCCTGTATATATAGCCTCCCTACTGTCACTTTTATTTTACTGTATATATAGTCCTCCACTGTCACTTTATTTTACTTCTGCTCTTTTTTCTCAACACTTTTTTTGTTGTTTTATTCTTACTTTTTTGTTTAAAATAAATGCACTGTTGGTTAAGGGCTGTAAGTAAGCATTTCACTGCAATGTCTGCACCTGTTGTATTCGGCACACGTGACCAATAAAATTTGATTTGATTTGATTTGATATAGGACCTGAGAGGAGAGACGTTAGATATAGGACCTGAGAGGAGAGAGACGTTAGATATAGGACCTGAGAGGAGAGAGACGTTAGATATAGGACCTGAGAGGAGAGAGACGTTAGATATAGGACCTGAGGAGGAGAGAGACGTTAGATATAGGACCTGAGAGAGAGAGAGACGTTAGATATAGGACCTGAGAGGAGAGAGACGTTAGATATAGGACCTGAGAGAGAGAGACGTTAGATATAGGACCTGAGAGGAGAGAGAGACGTTAGATATGGGACCTGAGAGGAGAGACGTTAGATATAGGACCTGAGAGGAGAGAGACGTTAGATATAGGACCTGAGAGGAGAGAGACGTTAGATATAGGACCTAGAGGAGAGAGCGTTAGATATAGGACCTGAGAGGAGAGGACGTTAGATATAGGACCTGAGAGGAGAGAGACGTTGAGATATAGGACCTGAGAGGAGAGACGTTAGATATAGGACCTGAGAGGAGAGAGACGTTAGAATAGGAACCTGGAGAGGAGAGAGACGTTAGATATAGGACCTGAGAGGAGAGACGTTAGATATAGGACCTGAGAGAGAGAGACGTTAGATATAGGACTGAGAGAGACGTTAGATATAGGAGCCTGAGGGAGAGAAAGCGTTAGATAGGACCTGAGAGGAGAGAGACGTAGATATAGAACCTGAGAGGAGAGAGACGTTAGATATAGGACCTGAGAGGAGAGAGACGTTAGATATAGGACCTGAGAGAGAGACGTTAGATATAGGACCTGAGAGGAGAGAGACGTTAGGATATAGACCCTGAGAGGAGAGAGACGTTAGATATATAGGACCTGAGAGGAGAGAGACGTTAGATATATAGGACCTGAGAGGAGAGAGACGTTAGATATAGGACCTGAGAGAGACGTTAGATATATGACCTGAGAGGAGAGAGACGTTAGATATAGGACCTGAGAGGAGAGAGACGTTAGATAGGAGGACAGGACAGAACGGCAGCCTCTGGTAAGACAAGGGGTGGCGGTCTCTGTATATTTGTAAACAACAGCTGGTGCACAAAATCAAATACTAAGGAAGTCTCGAGGTTTTGCTCAGCCTGAGGTAGAGTATCTTATGATAAGCTGTAGACCACACTATTTACCAAGAGAGTTTTCATCTATATTTTTCATAGCTGTCTATTTACCACCACAAACCAATGTGGCATTAAGATTGCACTGAATGAGTTGTACAAGGCCATTAATCAACAGGAAAACGCTCATCCAGATGCAGCTCCTAGTGGCCGGGACTAATGCAGGGAAACTTAAATCCGTTCTACCTAATTTCTACCAGCATGTTAAATGTGCAACCAGAGGGAAAAAACTCTGGACCACCTTTACTCACACACAGAGACGCATACAAAGCTCTCCCTCGCCTCCATTTGGCAAATCTGACCATTAACTCTATCCTCCTGATTCCTGCTTATAAGCAAAAACTGAAGCAGGAAGCACCAGTGATTCGGTTAATAAAAAAGTGGTAAGATGACGCAGATGCTAAGCTACAGGACTGTTTTGCTAGCACAGACTGGAACATGTTCCGGGATTCTTCGGACAGCATTGAGGAGTACACCACATCAGTCACTGGCTTCATCAACTAAGTGCATCGAATGATGTCGTCCCACAGTGACCGTACGTACATACCCCAACCAGAAGCCATGGATTACAGGAAACATCCGCACGAGCTAAAGGGTAGAGCTGCCGCTTTCAAGGAACGGACTCTAACCGGACGCTTATAAGAAATCCCGCTATGACCTCCGACGAACCATCAAACAGGCAAAGAGTCAATACAGGTCTAAGATTGAATCATACTACACTGGCTCTGACGCTCGTCGGATGTGGCAGGGCTTGGAAAACTATTACAGATTACAAAGGGAAGCACAGTCGCGAGCTGCCCAGTGACACAAGCCTACCAGACGAGCTAAACCACTTCTATGTTCGCTTTGAGGCAAGCAACACTGAAGCATGCATGAGAGCACCAGCTGTTCCCGGGACGACTATGTGATCACGCTCTCCGTAGCGATGTGAGTAAGACTTTTAAGCAGGTCAACATTCACAAGGCCGACAGGGCCAGACGGATTACCGGCGTGTACTCCGAGCATGTGCTGACCAACTGGCAAGTGTCTTCACTGACATTTTCAACATGTCCCTGACTGAGTCTGTAATACCAACATGTTTCAAGCAGACCACCATAGTCCCCGTGCCCAAGAACTCTAAGATAACCTGCCTAAATGACTACCGACCCGGTAGCACTGACGTCTGTAGCCATGAAGTGCTTTGAAAGACTGGTCATGGCTCACATCAACAGCATAATCCCAGAAACCCTAGACCCACTCCAATTTGCATACACCCCAACAGATCCACAGATGATGCAATCTCTATCGCACCCACACTGCCCTTTCCCACCTGGACAAGAGGAACACCTACGTGAGAATGCTATTCATTGACTACAGCTCAGCATTCAACACCATAGTGCCGTCTAAGCTCATCACTAAGCTAAGGATCCTGGGACTAAACACCTCCCTCTGCAACTGGATCTGGACTTCCCTGACGGGGCCGCCCCAGGTGGTAAGGGTAGGTAACAACACATCTGCCACACTGATCCTCAACACGGGGGCCCCTCAGGGGGTGCGTGCTCAGTCCCCTCCTGTACTCTCTGTTCACCCATGACTGCATGGCCAGGCACGACTCAACACCATCATTAAGTTTGCCGACGACACAACAGTGGTAGGCCTGATCACCGACAACGATGAGACAGCCTATAGGGAGGAGGTCAGAGATCTGGCCGTGTGGTGCCAGGACAACAACCTCTCCCTCAACGTGACCAAGACAAAGGAGATGATTGTGGACTACAGGAAAAAAAAGAGGACTCAGAGCACGCCCCATTCTCATCGACGGGGCTGTAGTGGAACAGGTTGAGAGCTTCAAGTTCCTTGGTGTCCACATCACTAAGAACTATCGTCCAAACAACCAAGACAGTCGTGAAGAGGGCACGACAAAGCCTATTCCCCCCTCAGGGAGACTCAAAAAGATTTGGGCATGGGTCCTCAGATCCTCAAAAATTCTACAGCTGCACCATCGAGAGCATCCTGACTGGTTGCATCACCGCCTGGTATGGCAAACGCTTGGCCTCTGACCGCAAGGCACTACAGAGGGTAGTGCGTACGGCCCAGCACATCACTGGGGCAAAGCTCCCGCCATCCAGGACCTCTATACCAGGCGGTAGTCAGAGGAAGGCCCTCAAAATTGTCAAAGACTCCAGCCACCCTAGTCATAGACTGTTCTCTCTGCTACCGCACGGCAAGCGGTACCGAGTGCAAGTCTAGGTCCAAAAGACTTCTCAACAGCTTCTACCCCCAAGCCATAAGACTTCTGAACAGCTAATCATGGCTACCCGGACTATTTGCACTGCCCCCACCCCATCCTTTTACGCTGCTGCTACTCTGTTAAGTATTTATGCATAGTCACTTTAACTCTACCCACATGTACATATTACCTCAACTACCTCAACTAGCCGGTGCCCCCGCACATATGACTCTGCAACGGTACCCCCCTGTATATATAGCCTCCCTACTGTCACTTTATTTTACTGTATATATAGTCTCTACTGTCACTTTATTTTACTTCTGCTCTTTTTTCTCAACACTTTTTTGTTGTTGTTTTATTCTTACTTTTTTTGTTTAAAATAAATGCACTGTTGGTTAAGGGCTGTAAGTAAGCATTTCACTGCAATGTCTGCACCTGTTGTATTCGGCGCACGTGACCAATAAAATTTGATTTGATTTGATATAGGACCTGAGAGGAGAGACGTTAGATATAGGACCTGAGAGGAGAGAGACGTTAGATATAGGACCTGAGAGGAGAGACGTTAGATATAGGACCTGAGAGGAGAGAGACGTTAGATATAGGACCGAGAGGGAGGACGTTAGATAGTAGGACCTGAGAGGAGAGAGACGTTAGATATAGGACCTGAGAGGAGAGAGACGTTGAGATATAGGACCTGGAGAGGAGAGAGACGTTAGATATAGGACCTGAGAGGAGAGAGACGTTAGATATAGGACCTGAGAGGAGAGACGTTAGATATAGGACCTGAGAGGAGAGAGACGTTAGATATAGGACCTGAGAGGAGAGACGTTAGATATAGGACCTGAGAGGAGAGAGACGTTAGATATAGGACCTGAGAGGAGAGAGACGTTAGATATAGGACCTGGAGAGGAGAGAGACGTTAGATATAGGACCTGAGAGGAGAGAGACGTTAGATATAGGACCTGAGAGGAGAGAGACGTTAGATATAGGACCTGAGAGGAGAGAGACGTTAGATATAGGACCTGGAGAGGAGAGAGACGTTAGATATAGGGACCTGAGAGGAGAGAGACGTTAGATATAGGACCTGAGAGGAGAGAGACGTTAGATATAGGACCTGAGAGGAGAGAGACGTTAGATATAGGACCTGAGAGGAGAGAGACGTTAGATATAGGACCTGAGAGGGAGACGTTAGATATAGGGACCTGAGAGGAGAGAGACGTTAGATATAGGACCTGGAGAGGAGAGAGACGTTAGATATAGGACCTGAGAGGAGAGAGACGTTAGATATAGAACCTGAGAGGAGAGAGACGTTAGATATAGGACCTGAGAGGAGAGACGTTAGATATAGGACCTGAGAGGGACGTTAGATATAGGACCTGAGAGGAGAGAGACGTTAGATATAGGACCTGAGAGGAGAGAGACGTTAGATATAGGACCTGAGAGGAGAGAGACGTTAGATATAGGACCTGAGAGGAGAGAGACGTTAGATATAGGACCTGAGAGGAGAGAGACGTTAGATATAGGACCTGAGAGGGAGAGACGTTAGATATAGGACCTGAGAGGAGAGAGACGTTAGATATAGGAACTGAGAGGAGAGAGACTTAGATATAGGACCGAGAGAGAGACGTTAGATATAGGACCTGGAGAGGAGAGAGACGTTAGATATAGGACCTGAGAGGAGAGAGACGTTAGATATAGGACCTGAGAGGGACGTGATATAGGACCTGAGAGGAGAGAGACTTAGATATAGGACCTGAGAGGAGAGAGACTAGATATAGGACCTGAGAGGAGAGAGACGTTAGATATGGGACCTGAGAGGAGAGAGACGTTAGATATAGGACCTGAGAGGAGAGAGACGTTAGATATAGGACCTGAGAGGAGAGAGACGTTAGATATAGGACCTGAGAGGAGAGAGACGCTAGATATAGGACCTGAGAGGAGAGAGACGTTAGATATAGGACCTGAAGGAGAGACGATGAGATATAGGACCTGAGAGGAGAGAGACGTTAGATATAGGACCTGAGAGGAGAGAGACGTTAGATATAGGACCTGAGAGGAGAGAGACGTTAGATATAGGACCTGAGAGGAGAGAGACGTTAGATATAGGACCTGAGAGGAGAGAGACGTTAGATATAGGACCTGAGAGGAGAGAGACTTAGATATAGGACCTGAGAGGAGAGAGACGTAGATATAGGACCTGAGAGGAGAGAGACGTTAGATATAGGACCTGAGAGGAGAGAGACGTTAGATATAGGACCTGGAGAGGAGAGAGACGTTAGATATAGGACCTGAGAGGAGAGAGACGTTAGATATAGGACCTGAGAGGAGAGAGACGTTAGATATAGGACCTGAGAGGAGAGAGACGTTAGATATAGGACCTGAGAGGAGAGAGACGTTAGATATAGGACCTGAGAGGAGAGAGACGTTAGATATAGGACCTGGAGAGGAGAGAGACGTTAGATATAGGACCTGAGAGAGAGAGAGACGTTAGATATAGGACCGAGAGGAGAGAGACGTTAGATATAGGACCTGAGAGGAGAGAGACGTTAGATATAGGACCTGAGAGGGAGAGACGTTAGATATAGGACCTGAGAGGAGAGAGACGTTAGATATAGGACCTGAGAGGAGAGAGACGTTAGATATAGGACCTGAGAGGAGAGAGACGTTAGATATAGGACCGGAGAGGAGAGAGACGTTAGATATAGGACCTGAGAGGAGAGAGACGTAGATAAGGACCTGAGGAGGAGAGAGACGTTAGATATAGGACCTGGAGAGGAGAGAGACGCTAGATATAGGACCTGAGAGGAGAGAGACGGTAGATATAGGACCTGGAGAGGAGAGAGACGTTAGATATAGGACCTGAGAGGAGAGAGACGTTAGATATAGGACCTGAGAGGGAGAGAGACGTTAGATATAGGACCTGAGAGGAGAGAGACGTTAGATATAGGACCTGAGAGGAGAGAGACGTTAGATATAGGACCTGAGAGGAGAGAGACGTTAGATATAGGACCTGAGAGGAGAGAGACGTTAGATATAGGACCGAGAGGAGAGAGACGTTAGATATAGGACCTGAGAGGAGAGAGACGTTAGATATAGGACCGAGAGGAGAGAGACGTTAGATATAGGACCAGAGAGGAGAGAGACATTAGATATAGGACCTGAGAGGAGAGAGACGTGATATAGGACCTGAGAGGAGAGAGACGTTAGATATAGGACCTGAGAGGAGAGAGACGTTAGATATAGGACCTGAGAGGAGAGAGACGTTAGATATAGGACCTGAGAGGAGAGAGACGTTAGATATAGGACCTGAGAGGAGAGAGACGTTAGATATAGGACCTGGAGGAGGAGAGAGACGTTAGATATAGGACCTGAGAGGAGAGAGACGTTAGATATAGGACCCAGAGAGGAGAGAGACGTTAGATATAGGACCTGAGAGGGAGAGACTTAGATATAGGACCTGAGAGGAGAGAGACGTTAGAATAGGACCTGAGAGGAGAGAGACGTTAGATATAGGACCTGAGAGGAGAGAGACGTTAGATATAGGAACCTGAGAGGAGAGAGACGTTAGATATAGGACCTGAGAGGAGAGAGACGTTAGATATAGGACCTGAGAGGAGAGACGTTAGATATAGGACCTGAGAGGAGAGAGACGTTAGATATAGGACCTGAGAGGAGAGAGACGTTAGATATAGAACCTGAGAGGAGAGAGACGTTAGATATAGGACCTGAGAGGAGAGAGACGTTAGATATAGGACCCGGAGAGGAGAGAGACGTTAGATATAGGACCTGAGAGGAGAGAGACGTTAGATATAGGACCTGAGAGGAAGAGACATAGATATAGGACCTGAGAGGAGAGAGACGTTAGATATAGGACCTGAGAGGAGAGAGACGTTAGATATAGGACCTGAGAGGAGAGAGACGTTAGATATAGGACCTGAGAGGAGAGAGACGTTAGATATAGGACCTGAGAGGAGAGAGACGTTAGATATAGGACCTGAGAGGAGAGAGACGTTAGATATAGGACCTGAGAGGAGAGAGACGTTAGATATAGGACCTGAGAGGAGAGAGACGTTAGATATAGGACCTGAGAGGAGAGAGACGTTAGATATAGGACCCGAGAGGAGAGAGACGTTAGATATAGGACCTGGAGAGGAGAGAGACGTTAGATATAGGACCTGAGAGGAGAGAGACGTTAGATATAGGACCTGAGAGGAGAGAGACGTTAGATATAGGACCTGAGAGGAGAGAGACGCTAGATATAGGACCTGAGAGGAGAGAGACGTTAGATATAGGACCTGAGAGGAGAGAGACGTTAGATATAGGACCTGGAGAGGAGAGAGACGTTAGATATAGGACCTGAGAGGAGAGAGACGTTAGATATAGGACCTGAGAGGAGAGAGACGTTAGATATAGGACCTGAGAGGAGAGAGACGTTAGATATAGGACCTGAGAGGAGAGAGACGTTAGATATAGGACCTGAGAGGAGAGAGACGTTAGATATAGGACCTGAGAGGAGAGAGACGTTAGATATAGGACCTGAGAGGAGAGAGACGTTAGATATAGGACCTGAGAGGAGAGAGACGTTAGATATAGGACCTGAGAGGAGAGAGACGTTAGATATAGGACCTGAGAGGAGAGAGACGTTAGATATAGGACCTGAGAGGAGAGAGACGTTAGATATAGGACCTGGAGAGGAGAGAGACGTTAGATATAGGACCTGAGAGGAGAGAGACGTTAGATATAGGACCTGAGAGGAGAGAGACGTTAGATATAGGACCTGAGAGGAGAGAGACGTTAGATATAGGACCTGAGAGGAGAGAGACGTTAGATATAGGACCTGAGAGGAGAGAGACGTTAGATATAGGACCTGAGAGGAGAGAGACGTTAGATATAGGACCTGAGAGGAGAGAGACGTTAGATATAGGACCTGAGAGGAGAGAGACGTTAGATATAGGACCTGAGAGGAGAGAGACGTTAGATATAGGACCTGAGAGGAGAGAGACGTTAGATATAGGACCTGAGAGGAGAGAGACGTTAGATATAGGACCTGAGAGGAGAGAGACGTTAGATATAGGACCTGAGAGGAGAGAGACGTTAGATATAGGACCTGAGAGGAGAGAGACGTTAGATATAGGACCTAGAGAGGAGAGAGACGTTAGATATAGGACCTGAGAGGAGAGAGACGTTAGATATAGGACCTGAGAGGAGAGAGACGTTAGATATAGGACCTGAGAGGAGAGAGACGTTAGATATAGGACCTGAGAGGAGAGAGACGTTAGATAGAGGACCTGAGAGGAGAGAGACGTTAGATATAGGACCTGAGAGGAGAGAGACGTTAGATATAGGACCTGAGAGGAGAGAGACGTTAGATATAGGACCTGAGAGGAGAGAGACGTTAGATATAGGACCTGAGAGGAGAGAGACGTTAGATATAGGACCTGAGAGGAGAGAGACGTTAGATATAGGACCTGGAGAGGAGAGAGACGTTAGATATAGGACCTGAGAGGAGAGAGAGACGTTAGATATAGGACCTGAGAGGAGAGAGACGTTAGATATAGGACCTGAGAGGAGAGAGACGTTAGATATAGGACCTGAGAGGAGAGAGACGTTAGATATAGGACCTGAGAGGAGAGAGACGTTAGATATAGGACCTGAGAGGAGAGAGACGTTAGATATAGGACCTGAGAGGAGAGAGACGTTAGATATAGGACCTGAGAGGAGAGAGACGTTAGATATAGGACCTGGAGAGGAGAGAGACGTTAGATATAGGACCTGAGAGGAGAGAGACGTTAGATATAGGACCTGAGAGGAGAGAGAGACGTTAGATATAGGACCTGAGAGGAGAGAGACGTTAGATATAGGACCTGAGAGGAGAGAGACGTTAGATATAGGACCTGAGAGGAGAGAGACGTTAGATATAGGACCTGAGAGGAGAGAGACGTTAGATATAGGACCTGAGAGGAGAGAGACGTTAGATATAGGACCTGAGAGGAGAGAGACGTTAGATATAGGACCTGAGAGGAGAGAGACGTTAGATATAGGACCTGAGAGGAGAGAGACGTTAGATATAGGACCTGAGAGGAGAGAGACGTTAGATATAGGACCTGAGAGGAGAGAGACGTTAGATATAGGACCTGAGAGGAGAGAGACGTTAGATATAGGACCTGAGAGGAGAGAGAGACGTTAGATATAGGACCTGAGAGGAGAGAGAGACGTTAGATATAGGACCTGAGAGAGAGAGACGTTAGATATAGGACCTGAGAGGAGAGAGACGTTGATATAGGACCTGAGAGGAGAGAGACGTTAGATATAGGACCTGAGAGGAGAGAGACGTTAGATATAGGACCTGAGAGGAGAGAGACGTTAGATATAGGACCTGGAGAGGAGAGAGACGTTAGATATAGGACCTGAGAGGAGAGAGACGTTAGATATAGGACCTGAGAGGAGAGAGACGTTAGATATAGGACCTGAGAGGAGAGAGACGTTAGATATAGGACCTGAGAGGAGAGAGACGTTAGATATAGGACCTGAGAGGAGAGAGACGTTAGATATAGGACCTGAGAGGAGAGAGACGTTAGATATAGGACCTGAGAGGAGAGAGACGTTAGATATAGGACCTGAGAGGAGAGAGACGTTAGATATAGGACCCTGAGAGGAGAGAGACGTTAGATATAGGACCTGAGAGGAGAGAGACGTTAGATATAGGACCTGAGAGGAGAGAGACGTTAGATATAGGACCCGAGAGGAGAGAGACGTTAGATATAGGACCTGAGAGGAGAGAGACGTTAGATATAGGACCTGAGAGGAGAGAGACGTTAGATATAGGACCTGAGAGGAGAGAGAGACGTTAGATATAGGACCTGAGAGGAGAGAGACGTTAGATATAGGACCTGAGAGGAGAGAGACGTTAGATATAGGACCTGAGAGGAGAGAGACGTTAGATATAGGACCTGAGAGGAGAGAGACGTTAGATATAGGACCTGAGAGGAGAGAGACGTTAGATATAGGACCTGAGAGGAGAGAGACGTTAGATATAGGACCTGGAGAGGAGAGAGACGTTAGATATAGGACCTGAGAGGAGAGAGACGTTAGATATAGGACCTGAGAGGAGAGAGACGTTAGATATAGGACCTGGAGAGGAGAGAGACGTTAGATATAGGACCTGAGAGGAGAGAGACGTTAGATATAGGACCTGAGGGAGAGAGAACGTTAGATATAGGACCCAGAGAGGAGAGAGACGTTAGATATAGGACCTGAGAGGAGAGAGACGTTAGATATAGGACCTGAGAGGAGAGAGACGTTAGATATAGGACCTGAGAGGAGAGAGAGTAGATATAGGACCGAGGAGAGAGACGTTAGATATAGGACCTGAGAGGAGAGAGACGTTAGATATAGGACCTGAGAGGAGAGAGACGTTAGATATAGGACCTGAGAGGAGAGAGACGTTAGATATAGGACCTGAGAGGAGAGAGACGTTAGATATAGGACCTGAGAGGAGAGAGACGTTAGATATAGGACCCTGAGAGGAGAGAGACGTTAGATATAGGACCTGGAGAGGAGAGAGACGTTAGATATAGGACCTGGAGAGGAGAGAGACGTTAGATATAGGACCTGAGAGGAGAGAGACGTTAGATATAGGACCTGAGAGGAGAGAGACGTTAGATATAGGACCTGAGAGGAGAGAGACGTTAGATATAGGACCTGAGAGGAGAGAGACGTTAGATATAGGACCTGAGAGGAGGAGACGTTAGATATAGGACCTGAGAGGAGAGAGACGTTAGATATAGGACCTGAGAGGAGAGAGACGTTAGATATAGGACCTGAGAGGAGAGAGACGTTAGATATAGGACCTGAGAGGAGAGAGACGTTAGATATAGGACCTGAGAGGAGAGAGACGTTAGATATAGGACCTGAGAGGAGAGAGACGTTAGATATAGGACCTGAGAGGAGAGAGACGTTAGATATAGGACCTGAGAGGAGAGAGCGTTAGATATAGGACCTAGGGAGAGGAGAGAGACGTTAGATATAGGACCTGAGAGGAGAGAGACGTTAGATATAGGACCTGAGAGGAGAGAGACGTTAGATATAGGACCTGGAGAGGAGAGAGAGCTAGATATAGGACCTGAGAGGAGAGAGACGTTAGATATAGGACCTGAGAGGAGAGAGACGTTAGATATAGGACCTGAGAGGAGAGAGACGTTAGATATAGGACCTGAGAGGAGAGAGACGTTAGAATAGGACCTGAGAGGAGAGAGACGTTAGATATAGGACCTGAGAGGAGAGAGACGTTAGATATAGGACCTGAGAGGAGAGAGACGTTAGATATAGGACCTGAGAGGAGAGAGACGTTAGATATAGGACCTGAGAGGAGAGAGACGTTAGATATAGGACCTGAGAGGAGAGAGACGTTAGATATAGGACCTGAGAGGAGAGAGACGTTAGATATAGGACCTGAGAGGAGAGAGACGTTAGATATAGGACCTGAGAGGAGAGAGACGTTAGATATAGGACCTGAGAGGAGAGAGACGTTAGATATAGGACCTGAGAGGAGAGAGACGTTAGATATAGGACCTGAGAGGAGAGAGACGTTAGATATAGGACCTGAGAGGAGAGAGACGTTAGATATAGGACCTGAGAGGAGAGAGACGTTAGATATAGGACCTGAGAGAGGAGAGAGACGTTAGATATAGGACCTGAGAGGAGAGAGAGACGTTAGATATAGGACCTGAGAGGAGAGAGACGTTAGATATAGGACCTGAGAGGAGAGAGACGTTAGATATAGGACCTGAGAGGAGAGAGACGTTAGATATAGGACCTGAGAGGAGAGAGACGTTAGATATAGGACCTGAGAGGAGAGAGACGTGTAGATATAGGACCTGAGAGGAGAGAGACGTTAGATATAGGACCTGAGAGGAGAGAGACGTTAGATATAGGACCTGAGAGGAGAGAGACGTTAGATATAGGACCTGAGAGGAGAGAGACGTTAGATATAGGACCTGAGAGGAGAGAGACGTTAGATATAGGACCTGGAGAGGAGAGAGACGTTAGATATAGGACCTGAGAGGAGAGAGACGTTAGATATAGGACCTGGAGAGGAGAGAGACGTTAGATATAGGACCTGAGAGGAGAGAGACGTTAGATATAGGACCTGAGAGGAGAGAGACGTTAGATATAGGACCTGAGAGGAGAGAGACGTTAGATATAGGACCTGAGAGGAGAGAGACGTTAGATATAGGACCTGAGAGGAGAGAGACGTTAGATATAGGACCTGAGAGGAGAGAGACGTTAGATATAGGACCTGAGAGGAGAGAGACGTTAGATATAGGACCTGAGAGGAGAGAGACGTTAGATATAGGACCTGGAGAGGAGAGAGACGTTAGATATAGGACCTGAGAGAGGAGAGAGGCGTTAGATATAGGACCTGAGAGGAGAGAGACGTTAGATATAGGACCTGAGAGGAGAGAGACGTTAGATATAGGACCTGAGAGGAGAGAGACGTTGAGATATAGGACCTGAGAGGAGAGAGACGTTAGATATAGGACCTGAGAGGAGAGAGACGTTAGATATAGGACCTGAGAGGAGAGAGACGTTAGATATAGGACCCGGAGAGGAGAGAGACGTTAGATATAGGACCTGAGAGGAGAGAGACGTTAGATATAGGACCTGAGAGGAGAGAGACGTTAGATATAGGACCTGAGAGGAGAGAGACGTTAGATATAGGACCTGAGAGGAGAGAGAGACGTTAGATATAGGACCTGAGAGGAGAGAGACGTTAGATATAGGACCTGAGAGGAGAGAGACGTTAGATATAGGACCTGAGAGGAGAGAGACGTTAGATATAGGACCTGAGAGGAGAGAGACGTTAGATATAGGACCTGAGAGGAGAGAGACGTTAGATATAGGACCTGAGAGGAGAGAGACGTTAGATATAGGACCCGAGAGGAGAGAGACGTTAGATATAGGACCTGAGAGGAGAGAGACGTTAGATATAGGACCTGAGAGGAGAGAGACGTTAGATATAGGACCTGAGAGGAGAGAGACGTTAGATATAGGACCTGAGAGGAGAGAGACGTTAGATATAGGACCTGAGAGGAGAGAGACGTTAGATATAGGACCTGAGAGGAGAGAGACGTTAGATATAGGACCTGAGAGGAGAGAGACGTTAGATATAGGACCTGAGAGGAGAGAGACGTTAGATATAGGACCTGAGAGGAGAGAGACGTTAGATATAGGACCTGAGAGGAGAGAGACGTTAGATATAGGACCTGGAGAGGAGAGAGACGTTAGATATAGGACCTGAGAGGAGAGAGACGTTAGATATAGGACCTGAGAGGAGAGAGACGTTAGATATAGGACCTGGAGAGGAGAGAGACGTTAGATATAGGACCTGAGAGGAGAGAGACGTTAGATATAGGACCTGAGAGAGAGAGAGACGTTAGATATAGGACCTGAGAGGAGAGAGAGACGTTAGATATAGGACCTGAGAGGAGAGAGACGTTAGATATAGGACCTGAGAGGAGAGAGACGTTAGATATAGGACCTGAGAGAGAGAGAGACGTTAGATATAGGACCTGAGAGGAGAGAGACGTTAGATATAGGACCTGAGAGGAGAGAGACGTTAGATATAGGACCTGAGAGGAGAGAGACGTTAGATATAGGACCTGAGAGGAGAGAGACGTTAGATATAGGACCTGAGAGGAGAGAGAGACGTTAGATATAGGACCTGAGAGGAGAGAGACGTTAGATATAGGACCTGGAGAGGAGAGAGACGTTAGATATAGGACCTGAGAGGAGAGAGACGTTAGATATAGGACCTGAGAGGAGAGAGACGTTAGATATAGGACCTGAGAGGAGAGAGACGTTAGATATAGGACCTGAGAGGAGAGAGACGTTAGATATAGGACCTGAGAGAAGAGAGACGTTAGATATAGGACCTGAGAGGAGAGAGACGTTAGATATAGGACCTGGAGAGGAGAGAGACGTTAGATATAGGACCTGAGAGGAGAGAGACGTTAGATATAGGACCTGAGAGGAGAGAGACGTTAGATATAGGACCTGAGAGGAGAGAGACGTTAGATATAGGACCTGAGAGGAGAGAGACGTTAGATATAGGACCTGAGAGGAGAGAGACGTTAGATATAGGACCTGGAGAGGAGAGAGACGTTAGATATAGGACCTGAGAGGAGGAGAGAGACGTTAGATATAGGACCTGAGAGGAGAGAGACGTTAGATATAGGACCTGAGAGAGGAGAGAGACGTTAGATATAGGACCTGAGAGGAGAGAGACGTTAGATATAGGACCTGAGAGGAGAGAGACGTTAGATATAGGACCTGAGAGGAGAGAGACGTTAGATATAGGACCTGAGAGGAGAGAGACGTTAGATATAGGACCTGAGAGGAGAGAGACGTTAGATATAGGACCTGAGAGGAGAGAGACGTTAGATATAGGACCTGAGAGAGAGAGAGACGTTAGATATAGGACCTGAGAGGAGGAGAGAGACGTTAGATATAGGACCTGAGAGGAGAGAGACGTTAGATATAGGACCTGAGAGGAGAGAGACGTTAGATATAGGACCCGAGAGGAGAGAGACGAATAAAATAGGACCTGAGAGGAGAGAGACGCTAGATATAGGACCCGGAGAGGAGAGAGACGTTAGATATAGGACCTGAGAGGAGAGAGACGTTAGATATAGGACCCGAGAGGAGAGAGACGTTAGATATAGGACCTGAGAGGAGAGAGACGTTAGATATAGGACCTGAGAGGAGAGAGACGTTAGATATAGGACCTGAGAGGAGAGAGACGTTAGATATAGGACCTGAGAGGAGAGAGACGCTAGATATAGGACCTGAGAGGAGAGAGACGTTAGATATAGGACCTGAGAGGAGAGAGACGTTAGATATAGGACCTGAGAGGAGAGAGACGTTAGATATAGGACCTGAGAGGAGAGAGACGTTAGATATAGGACCTGAGAGAGACGTTAGATATAGGACCTGAGAGGAGAGAGACGTTAGATATAGGACCTGAGAGGAGAGAGACGTTAGATATAGGACCTGAGAGGAGAGAGACGTTAGATATAGGACCTGAGAGGAGAGAGACGTTAGATATAGGACCTGAGAGGAGAGAGACGTTAGATATAGACTAGAGGAGAGACGTGATAGAGGCCGAGAGAGAGACGTTAGATATAGGACCTGAGAGGAGAGAGACGTTAGATATAGGACCTGAGAGGAGAGAGACGTTAGATATAGGACCTGAGAGGAGAGAGACGTTAGATATAGGACCTGAGAGGAGAGAGACGTTAGATATAGGACCTGAGAGGAGAGAGACGTTAGATATAGGACCTGAGAGGAGAGAGACGTTAGATATAGGACCTGAGGAGAGAGACGTTAGTATAGGACCTGAGAGAGAGACGTAGATATAGGACCTGAGAGGAGAGAGACGTTAGATATAGGACCTGAGAGGAGAGAGACGTTAGATATAGGACCTGAGAGGAGAGAGACGTTAGATATAGGACCTGAGAGGAGAGAGACGTTAGATATAGGACCTGAGAGGAGAGAGACGTTAGATATAGGACCTGAGAGGAGAGAGACGTTAGATATAGGACCTGAGAGGAGAGAGACGTTAGATATAGGACCCGAGAGAGAGAGACGTTAGATATAGGACCTGAGAGGAGAGAGACGTTAGATATAGGACCTGAGAGGAGAGAGACGTTAGATATAGGACCTGAGAGGAGAGAGAGACGTTAGATATAGGACCTGAGAGGAGAGAGACGTTAGATATAGGACCTGAGAGGAGAGAGACGTTAGATATAGGACCTGAGAGGAGAGAGACGTTAGATATAGGACCTGAGAGGAGAGAGACGTTAGATATAGGACCTGAGAGGAGAGAGCGTTAGATATAGGACCTGAGAGGAGAGAGACGTTAGATATAGGACCTGAGAGGAGAGAGACGTTAGATATAGGACCTGAGAGGAGAGAGACGTTAGATATAGGACCTGAGAGGAGAGAGACGTTAGATATAGGACCTGGAGAGGAGAGAGACGTTAGATATAGGACCTGGAGAGGAGAGAGACGTTAGATATAGGACCTGGAGAGGAGAGAGACGTTAGATATAGGACCTGAGAGGAGAGAGACGTTAGATATAGGACCTGAGAGGAGAGAGACGTTAGATATAGGACCTGAGAGGAGAGAGACGTTAGATATAGGACCTGAGAGGAGAGAGACGTTAGATATAGGACCTGAGAGGAGAGAGACGTTAGATATAGGACCTGAGAGGAGAGAGACGTTAGATATAGGACCTGAGAGGAGAGAGACGTTAGATATAGGACCTGAGAGGAGAGAGACGTTAGATATAGGACCTGAGAGGAGAGAGACGTTAGATATAGGACCTGAGAGGAGAGAGACGTTAGATATAGGACCTGAGAGGAGAGAGACGTTAGATATAGGACCTGAGAGGAGAGAGACGTTAGATATAGGACCTGAGAGGAGAGAGACGTTAGATATAGGACCTGAGAGGAGAGAGAGACGTTAGATATAGGACCTGAGAGGAGAGAGACGTTAGATATAGGACCTGAGAGGAGAGAGACGTTAGATATAGGACCTGAGAGGAGAGAGACGTTAGATATAGGACCTGAGAGGGAGAGAGACGTTAGATATAGGACCTGAGAGGAGAGAGACGTTAGATATAGGACCTGAGAGGAGAGAGACGTTAGATATAGGACCTGAGAGGAGAGAGACGTTAGATATAGGACCTGAGAGGAGAGAGACGTTAGATCAATCAATCAAATTACTCAGCAAACCCTTCCGATGGTGTGTGTGTGTGTGGTGTGTGTGTGTGTGTGTGTGTGTGTGTGTGTGTGTGTGTGTTGTGTGTGTGTGTGTGTGTGTGTGTGTGTGTGTGTGTGTGTGTGTGTGTGTGTGTGTGTGTGTGTGTGTGTGTGTGTGTGTGTGTGTGTGCGTGCGTGCGTGTGCGTGTTTCTCTCCACCTAGGTGTGTGTGGCTGTGTGTCAAATCAAAGCACATTTTATTTGTCACATGCTTCGTAGACAACAGTGAAGTGCTTCCTGACGGGTCCTTTTCCAACAACGCAGAGAGAACAATAGAAAACCAATAACAGGAGGAATAAATCCCCAATGAGGAACGATAACTTGGCTGTATACACGTGGTACCAGTACTGAGTCCATGATAACTTGTCTGTATACACGTGGTACCAGTACTGAGTCCATGATAACTTGGCTGCATACACGTGGTACCAGTACTGAGTCCATGATAACTTGGCTGCATACACGTGGTACCAGTACTGAGTCCATGATAACTTGGCTGTATACACGTGGTACCAGTACTGAGTCCATGATAACTTGTCTGTATACACGTGGTACCAGTACTGAGTCCATGATAACTTGGCTGTATACACGTGGTACCAGTACTGAGTCCATGATAACTTGGCTGTATACACGTGGTACCAGTACTGAGTCCATGATAACTTGGCTGCATACACGTGGTACCAGTACTGAGTCCATGATAACTTGGCTGTATACACGTGGTACCAGTACTGAGTCCATGATAACTTGGCTGTATACACGTGGTACCAGTACTGAGTCCATGATAACTTGTCTGTATACACGTGGTACCAGTACTGAGTCCATGATAACTTGGCTGTATACACGTGGTACCAGTACTGAGTCCATGATAACTTGGCTGCATACACGTGGTACCAGTACTGAGTCCATGATAACTTGGCTGTATACACGTGGTACCAGTACTGAGTCCATGATAACTTGTCTGTATACACGTGGTACCAGTACTGAGTCCATGATAACTTGGCTGTATACACGTGGTACCAGTACTGAGTCCATGATAACTTGGCTGTATACACGTGGTACCAGTACTGAGTCCATGATAACTTGGCTGTATACACGTGGTACCAGTACTGAGTCCATGATAACTTGGCTGCATACACGTGGTACCAGTACTGAGTCCATGATAACTTGGCTGTATACACGTGGTACCAGTACTGAGTCCATGATAACTTGTCTGTATACACGTGGTACCAGTACTGAGTCCATGATAACTTGGCTGTATACACGTGGTACCAGTACTGAGTCCATGATAACTTGGCTGTATACACGTGGTACCAGTACTGAGTCCATGATAACTTGGCTGTATACACGTGGTACCAGTACTGAGTCCATGTGCAGGGGTACGAGGTCACTGAGGTAGATATGTACAGTGGCTTGCGAAAGTATTCACCCCCCTTGGCATTTTTCCTATTCTGTTGCCTTACAACCTGGAATTAAAATTGATTTTTTGGCGGTTTGTATCATTTGATTTACACAACATGCCTACCACTTTGAAGATAACAAATATTTTTATTTGCGAAACAAACAAGAAATAAGACAGAAAAACAGAAAACTTGAGCGTGCATAACTATTCACCCCCCCAAAGTCAATACTTTGTAGAGCCACCTTTGCAGCAATTACAGCTGCAAGTCTCTTGGGGTATGTCTCTATAAGCTTGGCACATCTAGCCACTGGGATTTTTGCCCATTCTTCAAGGCAAAACTGCTCCAGCTCCTTCAAGTTGGATGGGTTCCGCTGGTGTACAGCAATCTTTAAGTCATACCACAGATTCTCAATTGGATTGAGGTCTGGGCTTTGACTAGGCCATTCCAAGACATTTAAATATTTCCCCTTAAACCCGTGTCTTAGGGTCATTGTCCTGCTGGAAGGTGAACCTCCGTCCCAGTCTCTAATCTCTGGAAGACAAACAGGTTTTCCCCTCAACAATTTCCCTGTATTTAGCACCATCCATCATTCCTTCAATTCTGACCAGTTTCCCAGTCCCTGCCGATGAAAAACATCCCCACAGCATGATGCTACCACCACCATGCTTCACTGTGGGGATGGTGTTCTTGGGGTGATGAGAGGTGTTTGGTTTGCGCCAGACATAGCGTTTTACTTGGATGGCCAAAAAAGCTCAATTTTAGTCTCATCTGACCAGAGTACCTTCTTCCATATGTTTGGGGAGTCTCCCACATGCCATTTAAGCAATTGCTTTTTTCTGGCCACTCCTCTGAAAGCCCAGTTCTGTGGAGTGTACGGCTTAAAGTGGTCCTATGGACAGATACTCCAATCTCCGCTGTGGAGCTTTGCAGCCCCTTCAGGGTTATCTTTGGTCTCTTTGTTGCCTCTCTGATTCATGCCCTCCTTGCCTGGTCCTTGAGTTTTGGTGGGCGGCCCTCTCTTGGCAGGTTTGTTGTGGTGCCATATTCTTTCCATTTTTTTATAATGGATTTAATGGTGCTCCGTGGGATGTTCAAAGTTTCGGATATTTTTTTATAACCCAACCCTGATCTGTACTTCTCCACAACTTTGTCCCTGACCTGTTTGGAGAGCTCCTTGGTCTTCATGGTGCCGCTTGCTTGGTGGTGCCCCTTGCTTAGTGGTGTTGCAGACTCTGGGGCCTTTCAGAACAGGTGTATATATACTGAGATCATGTGACACTTAGATTGCACACAGGTGGACTTAATTTAACTAATTATGTGACTTCTGAAGGTAATTGGTTGCACCAGATCTTATTTAGCGGCTTCATAGCAAAGGGGGTAAATACATATGCACGCACCACTTTAAACTAAAAACATGTTTTCACTTTGTCATTATGGGGTATTGGGTCATTATGGGGTATTGGGTCATTATGGGGTATTGGGTCATTATGGGGTATTTTGTCATTATGGGGTATTGGGTCATTATGGGGTATTGTGTGCAGATTGATGAGGATTTTTATTTATTTAATCAATTTTAGAATAAGGCTGTAACGTAGCAAAAATGTGGAAAAAGGGTATGAATACTTTCCGAATGCACTGCAAGTACGGTCACTGTGGGGACGACGTTGCCAATGCACTTGTGTGTGTCCTTCTCTCTACCTACCTGTCGAGGCAGATGTCTGTGTCTGTGTCTGTGTCTGTGTGTGTGTGTGTGTGTGTGTGTGTGTGTGTGTGTGTGTGTGTGTGTGTGTGTGTGTGTGTGTGTGTGTGTGTGTGTGTGTGTGTGTGTGTGTGTGTGTGTGTGTGTGTGCGCGTGCGCGTGCGTATGTGTGTGTGTGTGTGTGTGTGTGTGTGTGTGCGTGTCTCTCCACCTACTTGTTGAGGCGGATGGCGTACTCCTTCAGAGCGAAGACGTTGTCAGCGAACACCATGATCTTGTCGTTCCGTCTCTCGTGGAACTTGATGAGGAACTGACAGGCTCTGAACTTGTTGGGGTTCATGGTGTAGAGGAGGATACGTCTCTTGGTCTTGATCGCCACGTACTCCCGGTAGAACTCTGGAGACATCGGACACCACACCTAGCAGACGGGAGAAAAAACACACATTCTAAAACGATCCTCCACATTTCTATGTAAGTAGCCGTGTCTGAACCAAAGCGGCCCACAGGGCAGGAGTCTTATCTCCTGTTTCAGTAGCGGGAGGCAGCTTGATGTACAAAAAAACACCCAGGACGATAGACTATCAGGGGCCTAAACCTCAATGCTTCTCCTTATTTCTCAGTACTCACCAGAGCTATACATTTATATCCCCATTCAATTCTGTTATGACTCCAACACGGGTTTGTGGTCCACTGCCCATGAGCAGGTTGAGCCCCCACCCGGGCATTCTGCTTACACTACCTAACGGACCACGTAGACATATGGAGGTGGGTCAGGGAGGTTCTGTGGAATGGTAATGCTAGATCTTCAAATGGCATTCGACACAGTAGATCAGGCTAACGGACCACGTAGACATATGGAGGTGGGTCAGGGAGGTTCTGTGGAATGGTAATGCTAGATCTTCAAATGGCATTCGACACAGTAGATCAGGCTAACGGACCACGTAGACATAAGAGGTGGGTCAGGGAGGTTCTGTGGAATGGTAATGCTAGATCTTCAAATGGCATTCGACACAGTAGATCAGGCTAACGGACCACGTAGACATAAGAGGTGGGTCAGGGAGGTTCTGTGGAATGGTAATGCTAGATCTTCAAATGGCATTCGACACAGTAGATCAGGCTAACGGACCACGTAGACATAAGAGGTGGGTCAGGGGAGGTTCTGTGGAATGGTAATGCTAGATCTTCAAATGGCATTCGACACAGTAGATCAGGCTAACGGACCACGTAGACATAAGAGGTGGGTCAGGGAGGTTCTGTGGAATGGTAATGCTAGATCTTCAAATGGCATTCGACACAGTAGATCAGGACATCCTACTGTTTAAAAACGACGACGAGCCCTGTTCATCCTACTGTTGAAACTACGAGCCCTGTTCATCCTACTGTTTAAACGACGAGCCCTGTTCATCCTACTGTTTAAAAAACAACGACGAGCCCTGTTCATCCTACTGTTTAAAAAAAGACGATTGAGCCCTGTTCATCCTACTGTTTAAAAACAACGACAAGCCCTGTTCATCCTACTGTTTAAACTACGAGCCCTGTTCATCCTACTGTTGAAACTACGAGCCCTGTTCATCCTACTGTTGAAACTACGAGCCCTGTTCATCCTACTGTTGAAACTACGAGCCCTGTTCATCCTACTGTTGAAACTACGAGCCCTGTTCATCCTACTGTTGAAACTACGAGCCCTGTTCATCCTACTGTTGAAACTACGAGCCCTGTTCATCCTACTGTTGAAACTACGAGCCCTGTTCATCCTACTGCTGAAACTACGAGCCCTGTTCATCCTACTGTTGAAACTACGAGCCCTGTTCATCCTACTGTTGAAACTACGAGCCCTGTTCATCCTACTGTTGAAACTACGAGCCCTGTTCATCCTACTGTTGAAACTACGAGCCCTGTTCATCCTACTGTTGAAACTACGAGCCCTGTTCATCCTACTGTTGAAACTACGAGCCCTGTTCATCCTACTGTTGAAACTACGAGCCCTGTTCATCCTACTGTTGAAACTACGAGCCCTGTTCATCCTACTGTTGAAACTACGAGCCCTGTTCATCCTACTGTTGAAACTACGAGCCCTGTTCATCCTACTGTTTAAACTACGAGCCCCGTTCATCCTACTGTTTAAACTAAGAGCCATGTTCATCCTACTGTTTAAACTACGAGCCCCGTTCATCCTACTGTTTAAAAACAACTACGAGCCCTGTTCATCCTACTGTTTAAAAAACTACGAGCCCTGTTCATCCTACTGTTTAAACTACGAGCCCCGTTCATCCTACTGTTTAAAAAAAACGACGAGCCCTGTTCGTCCTACTGTTTAAAAAAAACGACGAGCCCTGTTCATCCTACTGTTTAAAAAAAACTACGAGCCCTGTTCATCCTACTGTTTAAACTACGAGCCCCGTTCATCCTACTGTTTAAAAAAAATGACGAGCCCTGTTCGTCCTACTGTTTAAAAAAAACGACGAGCCCTGTTCATCCTACTGTTTAAAAAAAACTACGAGCCCTGTTCATCCTACTGTTTAAAAAACTACGAGCCCTGTTCATCCTACTGTTTAGAAAACGACGAACCCTGTTCATCCTACTGTTGAAACTACGAGCCCTGTTCATCCTACTGTTGAAACTACGAGCCCCGTTCATCCTACTGTTGAAACTACGAGCCCTGTTCATCCTACTGTTTAAAGTACGAGCCCTGTTCATCAAACTGTTTAAACTACGAGCCCCGTTCATCCTACTGTTGAAACTACGAGCCCTGTTCATCCTACTGTTGAAACTATTAGCCCTGTTCATCCTACTGTTGAAACTACGAGCCCTGTTCATCCTACTGTTTAAAAAAAACGCCGAGCCCTGTTCATCCTACTGTTTAAACTACGAGCCCCGTTCATCCTACTGTTGAAACTACGAGCCCTGTTCATCCTACTGTTGAAACTACGAGCCCTGTTCATCCTACTGTTGAAACTACGAGCCCTGTTCATCCTACTGTTGAAACTACGAGCCCTGTTCATCCTACTGTTGAAACTACGAGCCCTGTTCATCCTACTGTTGAAACTACGAGCCCTGTTCATCCTACTGTTGAAACTACGAGCCCTGTTCATCCTACTGTTGAAACTACGAGCCCTGTTCATCCTACTGTTGAAACTACGAGCCCTGTTCATCCTACTGTTTAAACTACGAGCCCCGTTCATCCTACTGTTTAAACTAAGAGCCATGTTCATCCTACTGTTTAAACTACGAGCCCCGTTCATCCTACTGTTTAAAAACAACTACGAGCCCTGTTCATCCTACTGTTTAAAAAACTACGAGCCCTGTTCATCCTACTGTTTAAACTACGAGCCCGTTCATCCTACTGTTTAAAAAAACGACGAGCCCTGTTCGTCCTACTGTTTAAAAAAAACGACGAGCCCTGTTCATCCTACTGTTTAAAAAAAACTACGAGCCCTGTTCATCCTACTGTTTAAACTACGAGCCCCGTTCATCCTACTGTTTAAAAAAAATGACGAGCCCTGTTCGTCCTACTGTTTAAAAAAAACGACGAGCCCTGTTCATCCTACTGTTTAAAAAAAACTACGAGCCCTGTTCATCCTACTGTTTAAAAAACTACGAGCCCTGTTCATCCTACTGTTTAGAAAACGACGAACCCTGTTCATCCTACTGTTGAAACTACGAGCCCTGTTCATCCTACTGTTGAAACTACGAGCCCCGTTCATCCTACTGTTGAAACTACGAGCCCTGTTCATCCTACTGTTTAAAGTACGAGCCCTGTTCATCAAACTGTTTAAACTACGAGCCCCGTTCATCCTACTGTTGAAACTACGAGCCCTGTTCATCCTACTGTTGAAACTATTAGCCCTGTTCATCCTACTGTTGAAACTACGAGCCCTGTTCATCCTACTGTTTAAAAAAAACGTCGAGCCCTGTTCATCCTACTGTTTAAACTACGAGCCCCGTTCATCCTACTGTTGAAACTACGAGCCCTGTTCATCCTACTGTTGAAACTACGAGCCCTGTTCATCCTACTGTTGAAACTACGAGCCCTGTTCATCCTACTGTTGAAACTACTAGCCCTGTTCATCCTACTGTTTAAAAAAACGACGAGCCCTGTTCATCCTACTGTTGAAACTACGAGCCCTGTTCATCCTACTGTTTAAACTACGAGCCCTGTTCATCCTACTGTTGAAACTACGAGCCCTGTTCATCCTACTGTTGAAACTACGAGCCCTGTTCATCCTACTGTTTAAAAAAAACGTCGAGCCCTGTTCATCCTACTGTTTAAACTACGAGCCCCGTTCATCCTACTGTTGAAACTACGAGCCCTGTTCATCCTACTGTTGAAACTACGAGCCCTGTTCATCCTACTGTTGAAACTACGAGCCCTGTTCATCCTACTGTTGAAACTACTAGCCCTGTTCATCCTACTGTTTAAAAAAAACGACGAGCCCTGTTCATCCTACTGTTGAAACTACGAGCCCTGTTCATCCTACTGTTTAAACTACGAGCCCTGTTCATCCTACTGTTGAAACTACGAGCCCTGTTCATCCTACTGTTGAAACTACGAGCCCTGTTCATCCTACTGTTGAAACCACGAGCCCTGTTCATCCTACTGTTGAAACTACTAGCCCTGTTCATCCTACTGTTGAAACCACGAGCCCTGTTAATCCTACTGTTGAAACTACGAGCCCTGTTCATCCTACTGTTGAAACTACGAGCCCTGTTCATCCTACTGTTGAAACTACGAGCCCTGTTCATCCTACTGTTGAAACCACGAGCCCTGTTCATCCTACTGTTGAAACTACTAGCCCTGTTCATCCTACTGTTGAAACCACGAGCCCTGTTCATCCTACTGTTGAAACCACGAGCCCTGTTCATCCTACTGTTGAAACTACGAGCCCCGTTCATCCTACTGTTGAAACTACGAGCCCTGTTCATCCTACTGTTTAAACTACGAGTCCTGTTCATCCTACTGTTGAAACTACGAGCCCTGTTCATCCTACTGTTGAAACTACGAGCCCTGTTCATCCTACTGTTGAAACTACGAGCCCCGTTCATCCTACTGTTGAAACTACGAGCCCTGTTCATCCTACTGTTGAAACTACGAGCCCTGTTCATCCTACTGTTGAAACTACGAGCCCTGTTCATCCTACTGTTGAAACTACGAGCCCTGTTCATCCTACTGTTGAAACTACGAGCCCTGTTCATCCTACTGTTGAAACTATCAACTCTGTTCATCCTACTGTTGAAACTACGAGCCCCGTTCATCCTACTGTTGAAACTACGAGCCCCGTTCATCCTACTGTTGAAACTATCAACTCTGTTTATCCTACTGTTCTCATGCTCCCATATGTGTTGTAATTGTATCATTCATTCCTGATGATGTACTTTTTTTGCAAGGGAACTCTGCTTGGTCTCAATGGGTCAGTAAAGAGCCATTGGTCTCAATGAGACTTCCCTGCATCAGTAAAGAGCCATTGGTCTCAATGAGACTTCCCTGCATCAGTAAAGAGCCATTGGTCTCAATGAGACTTCCCTGCATCAGTAAAGAGCCATTGGTCTCAATGGGTCAGTAAAGAGCCATTGGTCTCAATGAGACTTCCCTGCATCAGTAAAGAGCCATTGGTCTCAATGGGACTTCCCTGCATCAGTAAAGAGCCATTGGTCTCAATGAGACTTCCCTGCATTAGTAAAGAGCCATTGGTCTCAATGAGACTTCCCTGCATCAGTAAAGAGCCATTGGTCTCAATGAGACTTCCCTGCATCAGTAAAGAGCCATTGGTCTCAATGAGACTTCCCTGCATCAGTAAAGAGCCACTTTTTTTTACCAGAAGATTATCATAATCCCTTGTAGCTCAGTTGGTAGAGCATGGCGCTTGCAACGCCAAGGTTGTGGGTTCCTTTCCCACGGGGGGCAGTATGAAAATGTATGCACTCACTAACTGTAAGTCGCTCTGGATAAGAGCGTCTGCTAAATGACTAAAATTTAAAATTTAATAATCCATTGGATAATTTGTCAATTTTCTAATATTTTGTATCTATATATCTGTCCATTATATAAATGGTATAATTGCGCGATATGATCGTATTTTAAAAACCCGCTCCCCCCATCGCCTTAAGATTAATGGTTTTGACCACTAAAGATTTGATTTACTACACCCCCCCCCCACACAGCTTTGATTGGTGTAACGTTAGCTAGAAACCACAAGTGTCTTTCCAGATAATGAAAAGGCACCCGGCCAAACCATCCCCTAACCCCGGACGACGCTGGGCCAAATTGTGCACCGCCTCATTGGTCTGCCGGTCGCGGCCGGCTGTGACACAGCCTGGGAACGGGTCTGTAGTGACGCCTTTAGCACTGCGATGCAGTGCCTTAGACCGCTGCGCCACTCGGGAGACCCTTTCTAACTGTTTCTGTGGCGGATTCATGGCCGCAATTTATGGAAGATGCCAAAACTCCGGAGATAACAATAGATGGTGAAGTCAAAGAACGACCAGTGGTTTCCATCTGTGGTGACGTCATAGATCGACCAGTGGTTTCCATCTGTGGTGACGTCAAAGAACGACCAGTGGTTTCCATCTGTGGTGAAGTCAAAGATAGGCCAGTGGTTTCCATCTGTGGTGAAGTCAAAGATGGGCCAGTGGTTTCCATCTGTGGTGAAGTCAAAGATAGGCCAGTGGTTTCCATCTGTGGTGACGTCAAAGATAGGCCAGTGGTTTCCATCTGTGGTGAAGTCAAAGATAGGCCAGTGGTTTCCATCTGTGGTGACGTCAAAGATCGACCAGTGGTTTCCATCTGTGGTGACGTCAAAGATAGGCCAGTGGTTTCCATCTGTGGTGACGTCAAAGATAGGCCAGTGGTTTCCATCTGTGGTGACGTCAAAGATAGGCCAGTGGTTTCCATCTGTGGTGACGTCAAAGATCGGCCAGTGGTTTCCATCTGTGGTGACGTCAAAGATAGGCCAGTGGTTTCCATCTGTGGTGTAGTCAAAGATAGGCCAGTGGTTTCCATCTGTGGTGACGTCAAAGATAGGCCAGTGGTTTCCATCTGTGGTGACGTCAAAGATAGGCCAGTGGTTTCCATCTGTGGTGACGTCAAAGATAGGCCAGTGGTTTCCATCTGTGGTGACATCAAAGATAGGCCAGTGGTTTCCATCTCTGGTGTAGTCAAAGATAGGCCAGTGGTTTCCATCTGTGGTGAAGTCAAAGATAGGCCAGTGGTTTCCATCTGTGGTGACGTCAAAGATAGGCCAGTGGTTTCCATCTGTGGTGACGTCAAAGATAGGCCAGTGGTTTCCATCTGTGGTGACGTCAAAGATAGGCCAGTGGTTTCCATCTGTGGTGACGTCAAAGATAGGCCAGTGGTTTCCATCTGTGGTGAAGTCAAAGATAGGCCAGTGGTTTCCATCTGTGGTGAAGTCAAAGATAGGCCAGTGGTTTCCATCTGTGGTGACGTCAAAGATAGGCCAGTGGTTTCCATCTGTGGTGACGTCAAAGATCGACCAGTGGTTTCCATCTGTGGTGAAGTCAAAGATAGGCCAGTGGTTTCCATCTGTGGTGAAGTCAAAGATCGACCAGTGGTTTCCATCTGTGGTGACGTCAAAGATAGGCCAGTGGTTTCCATCTGTGGTGACGTCAAAGATAGGCCAGTGGTTTCCATCTGTGGTGACGTCAAAGATAGGCCAGTGGTTTCCACCTGTGGTGACGTCAAAGATAGACCAGTGGTTTCCATCTGTGGTGACGTCAAAGATAGGCCAGTGGTTTCCACCTGTGGTGACGTCAAAGATAGGCCAGTGGTTTCCACCTGTGGTGACGTCAAAGATAGGCCAGTGGTTTCCATCTGTGGTGACGTCATAGATAGGCCAGTGGTTTCCATCTGTGGTGACGTCAAAGATAGGCCAGTGGTTTCCATCTGTGGTGAAGTCAAAGATAGGCCAGTGGTTTCCATCTGTGGTGTAGTCAAAGATAGGCCAGTGGTTTCCATCTGTGGTAAAGTCAAAGATAGGCCAGTGGTTTCCATCTGTGGTGACGTCAAAGATAGGCCAGTGGTTTCCATCTGTGGTAAAGTTTTCCCTAAATCAATGCTTATGACAAATCCAACTCCAGAACCAGTCATAGAGCCAGCTGGATAATCTGTTGAATACGGTAGAGTTTAACAAAAACAGCAACAACAGGTACAGTTCCTTCAGAAAGTATTCACACCTCTTGACAATTACCTGTAAGGTCCCTCAGTCGAGCAGTGAATTGTGAGGCGTCCTTCCTAACTCAGTTGCCGGAGAGGAAGGAAACCTTCTCAGGGATTTCACTATGAGGCTGATGGTGATTTTAAAACAGTTACAGAGTTAAAATGGCTGTGATAGGAGAAAACTGAGGATGGATCAACAACATTGTAGTTACTCCACAATACTAACCTAAATGACAGAGCGAAAAGAAGAACGCCTGTACAGAATAAAAATATTCAAAAACATGAATCCTGTTTGCAATAAATACTAAAGCAATACTGCAAAAAATGTATTTTTTTTGTCCTGAATACAAAGCATTATGTTTGGCACAAATCTAATACAACACATTACTGATTACCACTCTCCATATTTTCAATCACAGTGGTGGCTGCGTTATGTTATGGGTATGCTTGTAATCGTTAAGGACTGGGGAGTTTTTCCAGGTACCTACATTGTCTAGCAGACAAACGACAACTATCGGCTACGCTCACAGGAATGTATTTTGTACAGAGCTGGTAAAAAAAAAAAAAAGCATTCCAGTCCTCTTCCACTTGGAACAAGCTACATAAGGACATTACATTGCAGGAGCTCGTCTCCTTGAACGAGTTCAAAGCTAGGGGCAAAGGGTAAAATCTACGGAGGACAATAAAGTGGGGGGATGTCGATGTTTTGACCCCTAGACGTGTCACACTTCCCCAAAATAATTATCGCCTGCTCAATGTGTAAATGTTTGATTTAAACCGTTTTGTGTTTTATGTTGTCATTGTGTCTGGAAGTGTGTGCCGATTTCCTGGCCAGGTCTCTCTTAGGAAATAGGTTTTATTCTCAACGAGACTAACCTGGTAAAATAAAAAAGGTAAACTACTGTTTTACTCCTAGTTCCTCTGATAATACTTATCCCACGCGAATCGCCATCCCTTGTCAACATCCCCAACAAAGACTTCAGATGATCTGTTTGGTCACGGACGATATTGTGCCAAATCCGTCAGTTAAATGTCCGGTTCATACAGTTCACGGTCCTTTATTGACCTTTCTTATTATTTTAGAACTGAAAGACAATATTAGGCTCTCCTTAGAACAGTCTCCAGGCTTCCGTCATAACCGTCCATTTTGGAATGAAAATAAATAAATTGCAAGGGTTAATTTTTGGTTAAAAAAAAGTAAATCGCCCTCTGGAAAAAAAACCAACATGCTGAGGTAATAATTACATTACCAACGTTTCTATAATAAAACTAGTCCCGTCTCAATAGGGCTTAAGCCAATTGGAAGCTGGGGATGATTAGGGTGGCCATGACGGTACGAGAGCCAGGCTGGGAATTAAGCCAGGACACCGGGGTTAACACCCCTACTCTTACTTGTTTTGGTTAATTAGTTTATTAGGATTCCCATTAGCTACTCCAAATGCAGCAGCTATATTTCCTTGGGGGCAAGATTCCCTGCTGGACATCGATGACTTGAAAGCAGCCGGTTCCTGTGACCTTTTTCTCTAAGCCGATGATTCTACGCTTCCTGTGTCCCACAAGACACGAGGCAGTGTTTTGACAACCCCTGAGTGCAGAGCGTCTTCACGTTGGTAAAACCCCTGAGTGCAGAGCGTCTCCACGTTGGTAAAACCCCTGAGTGCAGAGCGTCTCCACGTTGGTAAAACCCCTGAGTGCAGAGCGTCTCCACGTTGGTAAAACCCCTGAGTGCAGAGCGTCTCCACGTTGGTAAAACCCCTGAGTGCAGAGCGTCGTCACGTTGGTAAAACCCCTGAGTGCAGAGCGTCTCCACGTTGGTAAAACCCCTGAGTGCAGAGCGTCTTCACGTTGGTAAAACCCCTGAGTGCAGAGCGTCTCCACGTTGGTAAAACCCCTGAGTGCAGAGCGTCTCCACGTTGGTAAACCCCTGAGTGCAGAGCGTCTCCACGTTGGTAAAACCCCTGAGTGCAGAGCGTCTCCACGTTGGTAAAACCCCTGAGTGCAGAGCGTCTCCACGTTGGTAAAACCCCTGAGTGCAGAGCGTCTCCACGTTGGTAAAACCCCTGAGTGCAGAGCGTCTCCACGTTGGTAAAACCCCTGAGTGCAGAGCGTCTCCACGTTGGTAAAACCCCTGAGTGCAGAGCGTCTCCACGTTGGTAAAACCCCTGAGTGCAGAGCGTCGTCACGTTGGTAAAAACCCCTGAGTGCAGAGCGTCGTCACGTTGGTAAAACCCCTGAGTGCAGAGCGTCTCCACGTTGGTAAAAACCCCTGAGTGCAGAGCGTCTCCACGTTGGTAAAACCCCTGAGTGCAGAGCGTCTCCACGTTGGTAAAACCCCTGAGTGCAGAGCGTCTCCACGTTGGTAAAAACCCCTGAGTGCAGAGCGTCTCCACGTTGGTAAAACCCCTGAGTGCAGAGCGTCTCCACGTTGGTAAAACCCCTGAGTGCAGAGCGTCGTCACGTTGGTAAAACCCCTGAGTGCAGAGCGTCTCCACGTTGGTAAAACCCCCTGAGTGCAGAGCGTCTCCACGTTGGTAAAACCCCTGAGTGCAGAGCGTCTCCACGTTGGTAAAACCCCTGAGTGCAGAGCGTCTTCACGTTGGTAAAACCCCTGAGTGCAGAGCGTCTTCACGTTGGTAAAACCCCTGAGTGCAGAGCGTCTCCACGTTGGTAAAACCCCTGAGTGCAGAGCGTCTCCACGTTGGTAAAACCCCTGAGTGCAGAGCGTCTCCACGTTGGTAAAACCCCTGAGTGCAGAGCGTCTCCACGTTGGTAAAACCCCTGAGTGCAGAGCGTCGTCACGTTGGTAAAACCCCTGAGTGCAGAGCGTCTCCACGTTGGTAAAACCCCCTGAGTGCAGAGCGTCTCCACGTTGGTAAAACCCCTGAGTGCAGAGCGTCTCCACGTTGGTAAAACCCCCTGAGTGCAGAGCGTCGTCACGTTGGTAAAACCCCTGAGTGCAGAGCGTCTCCACGTTGGTAAAACCCCTGAGTGCAGAGCGTCTCCACGTTGGTAAAACCCCTGAGTGCAGAGCGTCTCCACGTTGGTAAAACCCCTGAGTGCAGAGCGTCTCCACGTTGGTAAAACCCCTGAGTGCAGAGCGTCGTCACGTTGGTAAAACCCCTGAGTGCAGAGCGTCTCCACGTTGGTAAAACCCCTGAGTGCAGAGCGTCTCCACGTTGGTAAAACCCCTGAGTGCAGAGCGTCTTCACGTTGGTAAAACCCCTGAGTGCAGAGCGTCGTCACGTTGGTAAAACCCCTGAGTGCAGAGCGTCTTCATGTTAGCAAATTGCTATCTGAAAATAAGCCGTCACTCCACCTGGGTAAAAACTGAATCAACCCTGTTTGGATCCAATATTAAACTGGGGGGATCCCCTGGCTTTAATGCCATAGTGCAATAGTATATGTCACAACTCTCCTTCCCTGGCAACAGAGAACAGTAAAACTCCGGCCAAGCCAGTAGCTACCGCCAGGATACTGTGAGCTACCTTGGATGTCAGTTAGGTGACCAACTATCAGGTGAGAGTACAACATTAAAAGACGCACTTCAGCTATTTTGAACTTGTCCTGTTGGAAAAACAATATCCCAGTAGAAATACAGTAACGTACACACACTTAAGGGGTAAAAACATACGTTTTTAAAAAAATTTTAAAAGCGCAAACTTCACGGAGTGGGCCATTCAAAGAGTTGGTCTGAAGGTGCCCTCTGATGTCATCAGCCTCCCCCCCAATAGAGGAGCGATAGAGAACACTTGTTGCATGTCAGGCAGGTGGCTTAGTGGTTAAGAGCGTTGTGCCCAGTAACCGAAAGGTCGCTGGTTCTAATCCCCCGAGCCGACCTAGGTGAAAAATCTGTTCGATGTGCCCTTGAGCAAGGCACTTAACCCTAATTGCTCCTGTAAGTCGCTCTGGATAAGAGCGTCTGCTAAAATGACTAAAAAATGTAAAATATGTAAATGTTATACCAGGATCTCCTATTGAGATGTGCCTTTTGTTCAGTAAATCAGGTGATAAAGGAGACTGGGGTGTGTCTCAAGGTTAACCAAAAGGTCAAAGTTTCTGGTCTAGGAAACACTACAGCCACCGGCAGGCAGGTGATTACCACTATACCTTATGGTGTAGCGGTTCACACCAGGTCGTGAAGAATAAGCTTCAGAAGTTCTCAGAAAAAGAAAGTCTGGATTATTCTCGAGCTCACGTACAGTTAATCCTGATTACTTCAGCCCCTCTCATTTTGATGAACTAACAAGGTTTAAGATGGAACCACCTAACACGTCCTAGATCAAGTCGGGGCTTATCCACAATGTGCTCTACAGCTCTGTCCCCGAAAAACCCTTCTAATTATTTCCAGACACATTAGTGACAACTCTAGTGACTTTACTCTCTGTAATATTCAACAGCTCCACAGTTTAAACCCATTCCTCTACTCTGTAGCTGAACTATAAAACAGCTCCACAGTTTAAACCCATTCCTCTGCTCTGTAGCTGAACTATAAAACAGCTCCACAGTTTAAACCCATTCCTCTACTCTGTAGCTGAACTATAAAACAGCTCCACAGTTTAAACCCATTCCTCTACTCTGTAGCTGAACTATAAAACAGCTCCACAGTTTAAACCCGTTCCTCTACTCTGTAGCTGAACTATAAAACAGCTCCACAGTTTAAACCCGTTCCTCTACTCTGTAGCTGAACTATAAAACAGCTCCACAGTTTAAACCCATTCCTCTGCTCTGTAGCTGAACTATAAAACAGCTCCACAGTTTAAACCCATTCCTCTACTCTGTAGCTGAACTATAAAACAGCTCCACAGTTTAAACCCATTCCTCTGCTCTGTAGCTGAACTATAAAACAGCGTCATCAGAGAACAAAGACTGTGAAAATGGGACCAAGTGCGTCTCTGCTCGACACTCAGCATTAATTAAATAGATTGGGGGTAAGGCCCTGCGATAGACTAGTGTCCTGTCCAGGGGTGTACTGGTACATCAAGCTGTCTCACTACAGAAACAGGAGATAGACTAGTGTCCTGTCCAGGGGCTGTACTGGTACATCAAGCTGTCTCACTACAGAAACAGGAGATAGACTAGTGTCCTGTCCAGGGGGTGTACTGGTACATCAAGCTGTCTCACTACAGAAACAGGAGATAGACTAGTGTCCTGTCCAGGGGTGTACTGTACATCAAGCTGTCTCACTACAGAAACAGGAGATAGACTAGTGTCCTGTCCAGGGGGTGTACTGGTACATCAAGCTGTCTCACTACAGAAACAGGAGATAGACTAGTGTCCTGTCCAGGGGGTGTACTGTACATCAAGCTGTCTCACTACAGAAACAGGAGATAGACTAGTGTCCTGTCCAGGGGGTGTACTGGTACATCAAGCTGTCTCACTACAGAAACAGGAGATAGACTAGTGTCCTGTCCAGGGGGTGTACTGGTACATCAAGCTGTCTCACTACAGAAACAGGAGATAGACTAGTGTCCTGTCCAGGGGTGTACTGGTACATCAAGCTGTCTCACTACAGAAACAGGAGATAGACTAGTGTCCTGTCCAGGGGTGTACTGGTACATCAAGCTGTCTCACTACAGAAACAGGAGATAGACTAGTGTCCTGTCCAGGGGGTGTACTGTACATCAAGCTGTCTCACTATAGAAACAGGAGATAGACTAGTGTCCTGTCCAGGGGGTGTACTGTACATCAAGCTGTCTCACTACAGAACCAGGAGATAGACTAGTGTCCTGTCCAGGGGGTGTCCTGTACATCAAGCTGTCTCACTACAGAAACAGGAGATAGACTAGTGTCCTGTCCAGGGGGTGTCCTGTACATCAAGCTGTCTCACTACAGAAACAGGAGATAGACTAGTGTCCTGTCCAGGGGGTGTACTGTACATCAAGCTGTCTCACTACAGAACCAGGAGATAGACTAGTGTCCTGTCCAGGGGGTGTCCTGTACATCAAGCTGTCTCACTACAGAAACAGGAGATAGACTAGTGTCCTGTCCAGGGGGTGTCCTGTACATTAAGTGGTCTCACTACAGAAACAGGAGATAGACTAGTGTCCTGTCCAGGGGGTGTCCTGTACATCAAGTGGTCTCACTACAGAAACAGGAGATAGACTAGTGTCCTGTCCAGGGGGTGTCCTGTACATCAAGCTGTCTCACTACAGAAACAGGAGATCCTATGAGCCGTTCACAAGCCAAAGATCATGCAAGGCTACTTATTTTAAGCGTGCATTTTGCAAGTGGCTAGTTTGCATCAACTAACTTCACCAAAAACCAAAAACGGGAAGGTTTAGCGTGCGAACTTTGGGTTTTGAATCGCGACGTCCTCGCACGTCTGCCTGGTGTCCCCTGTTCGAAGTTACCAAGAGAGTCAGAAATCATTCGCAGACCCTGGTCGCTACTGCTGCCTAGGGTCTGGGCTTCTGAGACTAGACCTTGAGGTGTCCTATTCCATGAGCCAGGTATATTCTGTCCCGCCCATCACCAGGTTAAGCCCCACACAGACCGGTACAGGTATGGATGACAGACTAACCTCGGCACACTGGACCTTAGCTATTCTGTCCCGCCCATCACCAGGTTAAGCCCCACACAGACCGGTACAGGTATGGATGACAGACTAACCTCGGCACACTGGACCTTAGCTATTCTGTCCCGCCCATCACCAGGTTAAGCCCCAAACAGACCGGTACAGGTATGGATGACAGACTAACCTCGGCACACTGGACCTTAGCTATTCTGTCCCGCCCATCACCAGGTTAAGCCCCAAACAGACCGGTACAGGTATGGATGACAGACTAACCTCGGCACACTGGACCTTAGCTATTCTGTCCCGCCCATCACCAGGTTAAGCCCCACACAGACCGGTACAGGTATGGATGACAGACTAACCTCGGCACACTGGACCTTAGCTATTCTGTCCCGCCCATCACCAGGTTAAGCCCCACACAGACCGGTACAGGTATGGATGACAGACTAACCTCGGCACACTGGACCTTAGCTATTCTGTCCCGCCCATCACCAGGTTAAGCCCCACACAGACCCGGTACAGGTATGGATGACAGACTAACCTCGGCACACTGGACCTTAGCTATTCTGTCCCGCCCATCACCAGGTTAAGCCCCACACAGACCGGTACAGGTATGGATGACAGACTAACCTCGGCACACTGGACCTTAGCTATTCTGTCCCGCCCATCACCAGGTTAAGCCCCACACAGACCGGTACAGGTATGGATGACAGACTAACCTCGGCACACTGGACCTTAGCGATGTATCCGTTGTTCTGTAGCTCCATCCAGTTAGCCTCGAACAGCTTGGGCCCGATCAGGAAGTTGAGATCAACGATCTTGTCGTCCTCTCGGACCAGTGTGGCGGTCAGACCCAGCTTACAGTGGGCCTGGACAATGGTCAGAACACGACGGAACATCTTGGCTACAGAGATGGGGGCGAGACAATGCACACGTTATTAGACAAATGTTTTGGAAACATCACAGAAGAGAGAAAATACTTTCTGGTCCTCCGGCAGTTAACCCCCTAAAGCTGATGCCCGCACGGAAATCGAATTAGCATAACCCTCCTAACCCTAACTCCTCCTATCCCTAAACCTAACCCCTCCTAACCCCTCCTATCCCTAACCCCTCCTATCCCTAACCCTAATCCCCTCCTATCCCTAACCCTAACCCCTCCTAACCCTAACCCCTCCTATCCCTAACCCTAACCCCTCCTATCCCTAAACCTAACCCCTCCTAACCCCTCCTATCCCTAAACCTAACCCCTCCTAACCCCTCCTATCCCTAAACCTAACCCCTCCTAACCCTAACCCCTCCTAACCCTAACCCCTCCTAACCCTAACCTCTCATAACTTAACCAAAACCCCTAACCCCTGACAGACTCACCAGGGATGGTGTAGACTAACCATCACCTCTCATAACTTAACCAAAACCCCTAACCCCTGACAGACTCACCAGGGATGGTGTGGACTAACCATCACCTCTCATAACTTAACCAAAACCCCTAACCCCTGACAGACTCACCAGGGATGGTGTGGACTAACCATCACCTCTCATAACTTAACCAAAACCCCTAACCCCTGACAGACTCACCAGGGATGGTGTGGACTAACCATCACCTCTCATAACTTAACCAAAACCCCTAACCCCTGACAGACTCACCAGGGATGGTGTGGACTAACCATCACCTCTCATAACTTAACCAAAACCCCTAACCCCTCCTATCCCTAACCCCTCCTATCCCTAACCCTAACCCCTCCTATCCCTAACCCATCCTATCCCTAACCCTAACCCCTCCTATCCCTATCCCTAACCCCTCCTGTCCCTAAACCTAACCCCTCCTATCCCTAACCCTAACCCCTCCTGTCCCTATCCCTAACCCCTCCTATCCCTAACCCATCCTATCCCTAACCCTTAACCCTCCTATCCCTAACCCCTCCTGTCCCTATCCCTAACCCCTCCTATCCCTAACCCCTCCTGTCCCTAAACCTAACCCCTCCTATCCCTAACCCATCCTATCCCTAACCCCTCCTATCCCTAACCCATCCTATCCCTAACCCTAACCCCTCCTATCCCTAACCCATCCTATCCCTAACCCATCCTATCCCTAACCCTAACCCCTCCTGTCCCTATCCCTAACCCCTCCTGTCCCTAAACCTAACCCCTCCTATCCCTAACCCATCCTATCCCTAACCCTAACCCCTCCTGTCCCTAACCCCTAACCCCTCCTGTCCCTATCCCTAACCCCTCCTGTCCCTAAACCTAACCCCTCCTATCCCTAACCCCTCCTATCCCTAACCCTAACCCCCTCCTATCCCTAACCCATCCTATCCCTAACCCTAACCCCTCCTATCCCTAACCCATCCTATCCCTAACCCCTCCTATCCCTAACCCCTCCTATCCCTAACCCCTCCTATCCCTAACCCTAACCCCTCCTATCCCTAACCCATCCTATCCCTAACCCTAACCCCTCCTATCCCTAACCCATCCTATCCCTAACCCTAACCCCTCCTATCCCTAACCCATCCTATCCCTAACCCCTCCTATCCCTAACCCCCTCCTATCCCTAACCCCTCCTATCCCTATCCCTAACCCCTCCTATCCCTAACCCCTCCTATCCCTAACCCCCTCCTATCCCTAACCCTCCTATCCCTAACCCCTAACCCCTCTATCCTAACCCATCCTATCCCTAACCCTAACCCCTCCTATCCCCTAACCCATCCTATCCTAACCCTCCTATCCCTAACCCCTCCTATCCCTAACCTCTATCCCTAACCCATCCTATCCCTAACCCAACCCTCCTATCCCTAACCCTCCTATCCCTAACCCTAACCCCTCCTATCCCTAACCCCTCCTATCCCTAACCCATCCTATCCCTAACCCTAACCCCTCCTATCCCTAACCCTAACCCCTCCTATCCCTAACCCCTCCTATCCCTAACCCATCCTATCCCTAACCCTAACCCCTCCTATCCCTAACCCCTCCTATCCCTAACCCCTCCTAAGTTAACCCCAACCCCTAACCACAGAACGATAGACAGACACTCCAGGGATGGTGTAGACTAACCATCACCTCTCATAACTTAACCAAAACCCCTAACCCCTGACAGACTCACCAGGGATGGTGTGGACTAACCCTAACCTCTCATAACTTAACCAAAACCCCTAACCCCTGACAGACTCACCAGGGATGGTGTAGACTAACCCTAACCTCTCATAACTTAACCAAAACCCCTAACCCCTGACTGACTCACCAGGGATGGTGTAGACTAACCCTAACCTCTCATAACTTAACCAAAACCCCTAACCCCTGACAGACTCACCAGGGATGGTGTAGACTAACCATCACCTCTCATAACTTAACCAAAACCCCTAACCCCTGACAGACTCACCAGGGATGGTGTGCACCTCGTCCAGGATGATGAGTCCCCACTCCTGGGACCTCATCCACTCCATGACCCTCTCTGCCTCCCAAGACCTCTTGGTGGTGTGCCCCAACATGCTGTAAGTGCTGATGGCCACCGAGCAGCCGATCGGCTTCAAGACCAAAACAAACTTCATTTGAAGAGCATTTAAAAATCGCAACACACTTTAAACTAAAACAATAACTTGAAATAAATCAATCAAAGCTAAAAAAAGAAGCAGTAAAAGAGATAATTATACAAAAACACAGACCGAGTTGAAAAGGGGATTTTAAAACCTTAATGGTGTTTGCTGTGTCTCTTACCTTGTCTTTGGCGTCTGAGGTGAAGCGGCAGATCTGAGAGTCATCGATGGTGGACCACATCTTAAACTGAGCCTTCCACTGTTCTACTGACACAGAGCTGTTCCCCAGGACCAGACAGCGCTTACGGACTGTACAGGCTGCGGTTACCCCTACTAGAGACTTCCCCGCACCTGGGGAGAGGAGGAGAGATGTGGGGTGGGGGGAGAGGAGGAGAGATGTGGGGAGAGGAGAGGAGAGAGGTGAGGTGGGGGAGAGAGAGAGGAGGAGATGTGAGGTGGGGGGAGAGGAGAGGAGGAGAGATGTGGGGGTGGGGGAGAGGAGGAGATTGGGTGGGGAGAGGAGAGGAGAGGAGAGATGTGGGGTGGGGGGAGAGGAGGAGAGATGAGGTGGGGGAGAGAGAGAGGAGGAGAGATGTGAGGTGGGGGAGAGGAGAGGAGGGAGAGATGTGGGGGTGGGGAGAGGAGAGGAGAGGAGGAGAGATGTGGGGTGGGGGGGAGGGAGGAGAGATGGGGGTGGGGGAGAGAGAGGAGGAGGGAGATGGGGTGGGGGGAGAGGAGAGGAGGAGAGATGTGGGGAGAGGAGAGGAGGAGAGATGTGGGGTGGGGAGAGGAGAGGAGGAGAGATGTGGGGTGGGGAGAGAGGAGAGGAGGAGAGATGTGGGGGTGGGGGGAGAGGAGAGGAGGAGAGATGTGGGGTGGGGGAGAGGAGGAGAGATGTGGGGTGGGGGAGAGGAGAGGAGGAGAGATGTGGGGGTGGGGGAGAGGAGAGGAGGAGAGATGTGGGGTGGGGGGAGAGGAGAGGAGGAGAGATGTGGGGGTGGGGGAGAGGAGGGAGAGATGGGGGTGGGGGGAGAGAGGGAGGAGAGATGTGGGGTGGGGGGAGAGGAGAGGAGGAGAGATGTGGGGTGGGGGGAGAGGAGAGGAGGAGAGATGTGGGGTGGGGGAGAGAGGAGGAGAGATGTGGGTGGGGGAGAGGAGGGGAGAGATGTGGGGTGGGGGAGAGGAGGAGAGATGTGGGGTGGGGGAGAGAGAGGAGAGATGTGGGGGTGGGGGGAGAGGAGAGGAGGAGAGATGTGGGGTGGGGGAGAGAGAGGAGGAGAGATGTGGGTGGGGGAGAGAGGAGGAGAGATGTGGGGGGGGAGAGATGTGGGTGGGGGAGAGAGAGGAGGAGAGATGTGGGGTGGGGAGAGGAGAGGAGAGGAGGGAGAGATGTGGGGTGGGGGAGAGGAGAGATGAGGGGTGGGGAGAGGAGAGGAGGAGAGATGTGGGGTGGAGGGAGAGGAGAGGAGGAGAGATGTGGGGTGGGGAGGAGAGGAGAGGAGGAGAGATGTGGGGGTGGGGAGAGGAGGAGATGTGGGGTGGGGGAGAGGAGAGGAGGAGAGATGTGGGGTGGGGGAGAGAGAGAGGAGGAGAGATGTGGGGTGGGGAGGGAGAGGAGGAGGAGGAGAGATGGGGTGGAGGGAGAGGAGAGGAGGAGAGATGTGGGGTGGGGGAGAGGAGAGGAGGAGAGATGTGGGGGTGGAGAGGAGAGGAGGAGAGATGTGGGGTGGGGGAGAGGAGAGGGAGGAGAGATGTGGGGTGGGGGAGAGGAGAGGAGGAGAGATGTGGGGGTGGGGGAGAGGAGAGAGGAGAGATGTGGGGTGGGGAGAGGAGAGGAGGGTTGTGGGGTGGGGGGAGAGGAGGAGAGATGTGGGGTGGGGGGAGAGGGGGGGAGAGATGTGGGGTGGGGAGAGAGGAGAGGAGGAGAGATGTGGGGTGGGGGAGAGGAGGAGAGATGTGGGGGTGGGGGGAGAGGAGAGGAGGAGAGATGTGGGGTGGGGGAGAGGAGAGGAGGAGAGATGTGGGGTGGGGAGAGGAGGAGAGATGTGGGGTGGGGGAGAGGAGAGGAGGAGAGATGTGGGGTGGGGGGAGGGAGAGGAGGAGAGATGTGGGGTGGGGGAGAGGAGGAGAGATGTGGGGTGGGGGAGAGGAGGAGAGATGTGGGGGTGGGGGAGAGGAGGAGAGATGTGGGGTGGGGGAGAGGAGAGGAGGAGAGATGTGGGGTGGGGGAGAGGAGAGGAGGAGAGTTGTGGGGTGGGGGAGGAGAGGAGGAGGAGGAGATGTGGGGTGGGGGAGAGGAGGAGGAGAGATGTGGGGTGGGGGAGAGGAGGAGAGATGTGGGTGGGGGAGAGGAGAGGAGGAGAGATGTGGGGGTGGGGGGAGAGGAGGAGAGGAGGAGAGATGTGGGGTGGGGAGAGGGGAGGAGATGTGGGGTGGGGGAGAGGAGAGGAGGAGAGATGTGGGGTGAGGGGAGAGGAGGAGAGATGTGGGGTGGGGGGAGAGAGGAGGAGGGATGTGGGGGTGGGGGAGAGGAGGAGGAGGAGATGTGGGGGTGGGGGAGAGGAGGAGAGATGTGGGGTGGGGGAGAGGAGGAGGAGAGATGTGGGGTGGGGGAGAGGAGAGGAGGAGAGATGTGGGGTGGGGGGAGAGGAGGAGGGTTGTGGGGTGGGGGAGAGGAGGAGAGTGTGAGGTGGGGGGAGAGGAGGAGAGATGGGGGGTGGGGGAGAGGAGAGGAGGAGAGATGTGGGGTGGGGGAGAGGAGAGGAGGAGAGATGTGGGGTGGGGGGAGAGGAGGAGAGATGTGAGGTGGGGGAGAGGAGGAGAGATGTGGGGTGGGGGGAGAGGAGGAGAGATGTGGGGGTGGGGGAGAGGAGAGGAGGAGAGATGTGGGGTGGGGGAGAGGAGAGGAGGAGAGATGTGGGGTGGGGAGAGGAGGAGGGTTGTGGGGGTGGGGGAGAGGAGGAGGGTTGTGGGGTGGGGAGAGGAGGAGAGATGTGGGGTGGGGGAGAGGAGGAGAGATGTGGGGTGGAGGGAGAGGAGGAGAGATGTGGGGTGGGGGGAGAGGAGGAGAGATGTGGGGTGGGGAGAGGAGGAGAGATGTGGGGTGGGGGGAGAGGAGGAGAGATGTGGGGGTGGGGGGAGAGAGGAGGAGAGATGGGGGTGGGGGAGAGGAGGAGAGATGTGGGGTGGGGGAGAGGAGGAGAGATGTGGGGTGGGGAGAGGAGGAGGAGAGGAGGAGAGATGTGGGGTGGGAGAGGAGAGATGTGGGGTGGGGGAGAGGGAGAGATGTGGGGTGGGGGAGGAGGAGAGATGTGGGGGGGGGGGAGAGGAGGAGGAGGAGATGTGGGGTGGGGGGAGAGGAGAGATGTGGGTGGGGAGAGGAGGAGGAGAGATGTGGGGGAGAGGAGAGGGAGAGGAGGAGAGATGTGGGGTGGGGAGAGAGAGAGGAGGAGAGATGTGGGGTGGGGGGAGAGGAGAGATGTGGGGTGGGAGAGGAGGAGAGATGTGGGGTGGGGGAGGAGGAGAGATGTGGGGGTGGGGGGAGAGGAGAGATGTGGGGTGGGGGGAGAGGAGGAGGGTTGTGGGGTGGGGGAGAGGAGGAGAGATGTGAGGTGGGGGGAGAGGAGGAGGGTTGTGGGGGTGGGGGAGAGGAGGAGAGATGTGGGGTGGGGGAGAGGAGGAGGAGAGATGTGGGGTGGGGAGAGGAGGAGGGTTGTGGGGGTGGGGAGAGGAGAGGAGGAGAGATGTGGGGTGGGGGGAGAGGAGAGGAGGAGAGATGTGGGGTGGGGGGGAGAGGAGAGGAGGAGAGATGTGGGTGGGGGGGAGAGGAGGAGAGTGTGGGGTGGGGGGAGAGGAGAGGGAGGAGAGATGTGGGGTGGGGGGAGAGGAGAGGAGGAGAGATGTGGGGTGGGGGGAGAGGAGGAGGAGAGATGTGGGGTGGGGGAGAGGAGGAGAGATGTGGGTGGAGGGAGAGGAGGAGAGATGTGGGGGTGGGGGAGAGGAGAGGAGGAGAGATGTGGGGTGGGGGAGAGGAGAGGAGGAGAGATGTGGGGTGGGGAGAGGAGAGGAGGAGAGATGTGGGGTGGGGAGAGGAGGAGAGATGTGGGGTGGGGGAGAGGAGGAGAGATGTGGGGTGGGGGAGAGGAGAGGAGGAGAGATGTGAGGTGGGGGAGAGGAGAGGAGGAGAGATGTGGGGTGGGGGGAGAGGAGAGGAGGAGAGATGTGGGGTGGGGGGAGAGGAGAGGAGGAGAGATGTGGGGTGGGGGGAGAGGAGGAGAGATGTGAGGTGGGGGGAGAGGAGGAGAGATGTGGGGTGGGGGAGAGGAGGAGAGATGTGGGTGGGGGGAGAGGAGGAGAGATGTGAGGTGGGGGGAGAGGAGGAGAGATGTGGGGGTGGGGGAGAGAGGAGGAGAGATGTGGGGTGGGGGAGAGAGGAGGAGAGATGTGGGGTGGGGGAGGAGAGGAGGAGAGATGTGGGGTGGGGGGAGAGGAGAGGAGGAGAGATGTGGGGTGGGGGAGAGGAGGAGAGATGTGGGGTGGGGGGAGAGGAGAGGAGGAGAGATGTGGGGTGGGGGGAGAGGAGAGGAGGAGAGATGTGAGGTGGGGGAGAGGGAGAGGAGGAGAGATGTGGGGGTGGGGAGAGGAGAAGAGATGTGAGGTGGGGGAGAGGGAGGAGAGATGTGGGGTGGGGGGAGAGGAGGAGAGATGTGAGGTGGGGGAGAGGAGGAGAGATGTGGGGTGGGGGAGAGGAGAGGAGGAGAGATGTGGGGTGGGGGGAGAGGAGAGGAGGAGAGATGTGGGGTGGGGGGAGAGGAGGAGAGATGTGAGGTGGGGGGAGAGGAGGAGAGATGTGAGGTGGGGGAGAGGAGAGGAGGAGAGATGTGAGGTGGGGGAGAGGAGGAGAGATGTGAGGTGGGGGGAGAGGAGGAGGGAGATGTGAGGTGGGGGGAGAGGAGGAGAGATGTGAGGTGGGGGGAGAGGAGGAGAGATGTGGGGTGGGGGAGAGGAGAGGAGGAGAGATGTGGGGTGGGGGGAGAGGAGGAGGAGGAGAGATGTGGGGGTGGGGGGAGAGGAGAGGAGGAGAGATGTGTGGGGAGAGGAGGAGAGATGTGAGGTGGGGGGAGAGGAGGAGAGATGTGGGGGTGGGGAGAGGAGAGGAGGAGAGATGTGGGGTGGGGGAGAGGAGAGGAGGAGAGATGTGGGGTGGGGGGAGAGGAGGAGGAGAGATGTGGGGTGGGGGGAGAGGAGAGGAGGAGAGATGTGAGGTGGGGGGAGAGGAGGAGAGATGTGGGGTGGGGAGAGAGGAGAGGAGGAGAGGAGATGTGGGGGTGGGGGAGAGGAGAGGAGGAGAGATGTGGGGTGGGGGGAGAGAGGAGGAGAGATGTGGGGTGGGGGGAGAGAGGAGGAGAGATGTGGGGTGGGGGGAGAGGGAGAGGAGGAGAGATGTGGGGGTGGGGGAGAGGAGGAGAGATGTGGGGTGGGGAGAGGGGAGGAGGAGAGATGTGGGGTGGGGGAGAGGAGAGGAGGAGAGATGTGGGGTGGGGGGAGAGGAGAGGAGGAGAGATGGGTGGGGTGAGGGAGAGAGAGGAGAGATGTGGGGGTGGGGGGAGAGGAGAGGAGGAGAGTGTGGGGTGGGGGGAGAGAGGAGGAGAGATGTGGGGTGGGGGAGAGGAGAGGAGGAGAGATGTGGGGGTGGGGGAGAGGAGGAGGAGAGATGTGGGGGTGGGGGAGAGGAGGAGAGATGTGGGGGGGGAGAGGAGAGAGGAGGAGGAGAGATGTGGGGTGGGGGGAGAGGAGAGGAGGAGAGATGTGGGGGTGGGGGGAGAGGGAGAGGAGGAGAGATGTGGGGTGGGGGGAGAGGAGAGGAGGAGAGATGTGGGGTAGGGGGAGAGGAGAGGAGATACCAAACATCAGGAACACCTTCCTAATATTGAGTTGCGCCCCCCCCATTTGCCCTCAGAACAGCCTTTAACCCCGTCTCCTCCCCTTCATCTACACTGATTGAAGTGGATTTAACAAGTGGCATCAATAAGGGATCATAGCTTTCACCTGGTCAGTCATGGAAAGACGTTTTGTCCACTCAGTGAATAAAGCTACACATCAATATTAAAACCCATCTTTCATATCTCTGTCTTGACGTATCTCTTGATCAAAAAAAGCCACCACACGATGTTCAGACGACACCTTGAGGTAACAACATATCCCCATCTGAAATTTCTCTTCCTTCAACAATACTTTTTTAAAAAGAACATATCTGGTGTTAACTGACAATACCTGCTCATCAGAGAATAGGAGCGTAGCTAGATTAAAAAACCTTCAACGTTACGGCAAAATTTAGATTTCCGCCTAAATAGACATTACCCAATTTGGAAGTGGCTCTGGATAAGAGCGTCTGCTAAATGACTTCAATGTAAAAAACCCAAGAGTTATTTATCATGAGAGGACCAGACACAATAACTAGTAATGTTGCAATACTCCAAGAAAGGTTCAAATCTCACCTTTCTGGTAGAAATAGTTATAAATTGCTGAGGTGTGTCCCTTTAGAGGACACAAGCTCAAGCACATAGTACAAATATTATTTAAAAAAAGAATTACTTTTTTCTATTCAACAAAAAGTGGGGCAATATGGCTTGAAATGACAAATGGTTTAAATACAGTAACAATCAAATGATAAATGACTTACTATGAGATAAATATGATCATACTTTGTGACAATACAATAAATCGGCACTATTTCATATAACTGCCGACAGACAATTTTCTCCTAAAAGTCCGCTGAGCAGCGCAGAGACACCATTAAAAACGTGTGCAGACTCGTTTTCAACTTCAGCTGTAAGCACCAAGTGATTTCGTCCATCTGTGACCAATAGAATTGAAATAAGACCACTTTCTATGAAATGATTTAGTATTTTTTTGCATGTTGAGAGCTCTAAAATCAGGCTGAGAATATCACAGTGAGATGAAACATGTATTGTTGCTCCCGCTAGATTCTCCCGGACACAGGAAATCAGACACAGGAAATGGTTCCTTTGTCCGTCACTCCCCATGTAAACGTGGGGTCTGAAACCAGACACTTCAAGTCAGCTCTGCTGGGAGAGTTGGAGCAGAAAGCAGAGAGATGGGGCTCTCTTGCACTATAAGACACAGGACCCTGCAACGATCAGAGCGCTTTGTACACCAAAACGTCAGTCGGAACCGGTCCAGAATCCCCAAATAGGGTACTTAACATCTCATTAAAAACCTTTCCAAGGCTCATTGGGTTTCTGAGAATTCGGAGAGGCATGTTCTGTGACTAAGAGCTTTAGAGAAAGCCACTTGATACGGATCGCCATTTAGCCTTTCTAGAAATCTGTAAGGCTGTCCGGAATAACCACAGAAGACATGTTAATCCTTGTGCAAAGCTCCACGACTCATTGGCCTTTCCCCAGGAGTCATTAGCCATCCTGGTCAGACTAACGCCTCCTGGTCGGACTAACACCTCCTGGTCAGACTAACACCTCCTGGTCGGACTAGCGCCTCCTGGTCGGACTAGCGCCTCCTGGTCGGACTAACACCTCCTGGTCAGACTAACACCTCCTGGTCGGACTAGCGCCTCCTGGTCGGACTAGCGCCTCCTGGTCGGACTAGCGCCTCCTGGTCGGACTAGCGCCTCCTGGTCGGACTAGCGCCTCCTGGTCGGACTAACACCTCCTGGTCAGACTAACACCTCCTGGTCGGACTAGCACCTCCTGGTCGGACTAACGCCTCCTGGTCCTCCTGGTCGGACTAACACCTCCTGGTCGGACTAACGCCTCCTGGTCTGACTAGCACCTCCTGGTCGGACTAGCGCCTCCTGGTCGGACTAACGCCTCCTGGTCGGACTAACGCCTCCTGGTCGGACTATCACCTCCTGGTCGGACTAGCGCCTCCTGGTCAGACTAGCGCCTCCTGGTCAGACTAACCCCTCCTGGTCCTCCTGGTCGGACTAACGCCTCCTGGTCGGACTAGCACCTCCTGGTCGGACTAGCGCCTCCTGGTCAGACTAGCGCCTCCTGGTAAGACTAACGCCTCCTGGTCCTCCTGGTCGGACTAACACCTCCTGGTCCTCCTGGTCGGACTAACGCCTCCTGGTCAGACTAACACCTCCTGGTCAGACTAACACCTCCTGGTCCTCCTGGTCGGACTAACGCCTCCTGGTCTGACTAACACCTCCTGGTCCTCCTGGTCAGACTAACGCCTCCTGGTCAGACTAGCGCCTCCTGGTCAGACTAACACCTCCTGGTCCTCCTGGTCGGACTAACGCCTCCTGGTCAGACTAACACCTCCTGGTCCTCCTGGTCGGACTAACGCCTCCTGGTCAGACTAACACCTCCTGGTCAGACTAACACCTCCTGGTCCTCCTGGTCAGACTAACGCCTCCTGGTCAGACTAACGCCTCCTGGTCAGACTAACGCCTCCTGGTCGGACTAACACCTCCTGGTCAGACTAACACCTCCTGGTCCTCCTGGTCAGACTAACGCCTCCTGGTCAGACTAACACCTCCTGGTCCTCCTGGTCAGACTAACGCCTCCTGGTCAGACTAACACCTCCTGGTCCTCCTGGTCGGACTAACGCCTCCTGGTCAGACTAACACCTCCTGGTCCTCCTGGTCAGACTAACGCCTCCTGGTCAGACTAACACCTCCTGGTCCTCCTGGTCAGACTAACGCCTCCTGGTCAGACTAACGCCTCCTGGTCAGACTAACACCTCCTGGTCAGACTAACACCTCCTGGTCGGACTAGCACCTCCTGGTCAGACTAACACCTCCTGGTCCTCCTGGTCGGACTAACGCCTCCTGGTCAGACTAACACCTCCTGGTCAGACTAACACCTCCTGGTCGGACTAACACCTCCTGGTCCTCCTGGTCGGACTAACGCCTCCTGGTCAGACTAACACCTCCTGGTCAGACTAACACCTCCTGGTCAGACTAACACCTCCTGGTCCTCCTGGTCGGACTAACGCCTCCTGGTCAGACTAACACCTCCTGGTCAGACTAACACCTCCTGGTCAGACTAACGCCTCCTGGTCAGACTAACGCCTCCTGGTCAGACTAACACCTCCTGGTCAGACTAACACCTCCTGGTCAGACTAGCACCTCCTGGTCAGACTAACGCCTCCTGGTCAGACTAACACCTCCTGGTCGGACTAGCACCTCCTGGTCAGACTAACACCTCCTGGTCCTCCTGGTCGGACTAACGCCTCCTGGTCAGACTAACACCTCCTGGTCAGACTAACACCTCCTGGTCAGACTAACACCTCCTGGTCGGACTAACGCCTCCTGGTCGGACTAACGCCTCCTGGTCAGACTAACGCCTCCTGGTCAGACTAACGCCTCCTGGTCAGACTAACACCTCCTGGTCAGACTAACACCTCCTGGTCCTCCTGGTCAGACTAACGCCTCCTGGTCAGACTAACACCTCCTGGTCAGACTAACACCTCCTGGTCAGACTAACGCCTCCTGGTCGGACTAACGCCTCCTGGTCGGACTAACGCCTCCTGGTCCTCCTGGTCGGACTAACGCCTCCTGGTCGGACTAACCTTTTTATCTATAAAATGTCTGACAACTAGCTAAATGTCATTTTACCACTTTCCACATATATTTGGGGATTCCTCCTCTGTAAACGTCATTTGCCTGATGACGCCCTAGTGGACAAGGAGAGTCATTTCATACAAGCACATTTATTCCCATGTTTCCTCTCCTTGCCTCCTCTCCTCGATTACCTTTGACCTTTTTCAAAAGGAGGAGAGGAGGAATCAAGGAAATCACTATGACTCCGGAACGAGCTCTTCCGTTGCCAAACATCTCACCTTCCTACCACCTCTTCCCCCCCCCTCCCCCTCTCTCTCCCTCCTCCCCCTCTCTTACCACAGGGTAGTACGATGACTCCTGAGCGGGCTCGGCCGTTACCAAACATCTTGGAGGCTCTTCTCCTGGTAAGGCCTGAGCACAGCTGTGGCCTTCAGGTCCATGTTGATGTCAGGGTTCACCGTGTCGTTCCGGAAGTCATACTCAGCCAGGAGAGGATACTCCATGTTGATACACCTCTTCTGCAGCTCTTCAATCATCTCCTGGAGGGAGGGAGGGAGGGAGGGAGGGAGGGAGGGAGGGAGGAGGGAGGAAGGAAGGAAGGAAGGAAGGAAGGAAGGAAGGAAGGAAGGGAGGAAGGGAGGAAGGGAGGGAGGAAGGAAGGATTCAAGGAGATGTGAGTGTGTGCTAACAGCAGTGAATAGGACAGATACGGTCAAGACTTCAGAGATGCACATCGACACGTTATGGTGTCAAGTTAACCTGTCGGATCTCAAAGGACACGGTCTGCGTCTCCTCCTCCTCCTCTTCCTCCTTGTCCATCTGTTCGTAGTAGCTGAATATGTCCTCTGGTACCTGGGCGGCTCCTGGAGTGTGGCCCCCAGGGGCCGCTGAGGTGGAGGCCGCTGCTCCGTTGTCCTGGAGGGACTTAGAGATCTGGCAAGGATGGATGTTACATCAGTACAGGCTTTAACATACATGCTGTTGTGTGTGTGTGTGTGTCCCTGTGTGTGTGTGTGTGTGTGTGTGTCCCTGTGTGTGTGTGTGTGTCTCTGTGTGTGTGTCCCTGTGTGTGTGTGTGTGTCTCTGTGTGTGTGTGTCCCTGTGTGTGTCTCTGTGTCCCTGTGTGTGTGTGTGTGTCTGTGTCCCTGTGTGTGTGTGTGTGTGTGTGTGTGTGTGTCTGTGTCCCTGTGTGTGTGTCCCTGTGTGTGTGTGTGTGTCCCTGTGTGTGTGTGTGTGTGTGTGTCTCTGTGTGTGTCTCTGTGTGTGTGTGTTAGATGGTCATACCGCTGACTTGCTGTGTATGACCTCCGTGATGAGCTCAGTATCAGTTCCCTCTGCGGTGCGGAGACGACAGTCTCTGATCACACTGTCCTGAAGCAGACGCTGGATCACCTCGGGGAAGGCACTCTCCACAAAGTACCTGACACACACAGATCCAGAAAACATTACTGCAAAGCAGTGAATGGAAATAGGACTTGTTTTCTTGGCTCAGAAGAACATGTCAAGCCCAATGTGGCGGTGAACATACCTGTTGTGTTTCAGAACCAACTTGACCTTGCCATAGCTCACAGTGCAGAGCTGAAAGAGGAGAGATTCATCAGACTGCATGACCCCACATCACACACACTACAAACCAGCCCCTACCAGGTACCCTGTACCACCTCCTCCTCCCTGTACCACCTCCTCCTCCCTGTACCACCTCCTCCTCCTCCCTGTACCACCTCCTCCTCCTCCCTGTACCACCACCTCCTCCTCCTCCCTGTACCACCTCCTCCTCCTCCTCCCTGTACCACCTCCTCCTCCTCCCTGTACCACCTCCTCCTCCTCCCTGTACCACCTCCTCCTCCTCCTCCTCCCTGTACCACCTCCTCCTCCCTGTACCTCCTCCTCCTCCTCCCTGTACCACCTCCTCCTCCTCCTCCCTGTACCACCACCTCCTCCTCCTCCCTGTACCACCACCTCCTCCCTGTACCTCCTCCTCCTCCTCCTCCCTGTACCACCTCCTCCTCCTCCTCCCTGTACCACCTCCTCCTCCTCCCTGTACCACCTCCTCCTCCTCCCTGTACCACCTCCTCCTCCTCCTCCTCCTCCTCCCTGTACCACCACCTCCTCCTCCTCCCTGTACCACCACCTCCTCCCTGTACCTCCTCCTCCTCCTCCTCCCTGTACCACCACCTCCTCCCTGTACCTCCTCCTCCTCCTCCTCCCTGTACCTCCTCCTCCTCCCTGTACCACCACCTCCTCCTCCTCCTCCCTGTACCACCACCTCCTCCTCCCTGACCACCTCCTCCTCCCTGTACCTCCTCCTCCTCCTCCTCCCTGTACCACCTCCTCCTCCCTGTACCACCTCCTCCTCCCTGTACCACCTCCTCCTCCCCCCTGTACCACCTCCTCCTCCTCCCTGTACCACCACCTCCTCCACCTCCTCCACCTCCTCCTCCCTGTACCACCTCCTCCTCCTCCCTGTACCACCACCTCCTCCACCTCCTCCTCCTCCCTGTACCTCCTCCTCCTCCTCCTCCCTGTACCACCTCCTCCTCCCCCCTGTACCACCTCCTCCTCCTCCCTGTACCACCACCTCCTCCAACTCCTCCTCCCTGTACCACCACCTCCTCCTCACTGTACCACCACCTCCTCCTCCCTGTACCACCTCCTCCTCCTCCTCCCTGTACCTCCTCCTCCCTGTACCACCACCTCCTCCTCCCTGTACCACCACCTCCTCCCTGTACCACCACCTCCTCCCTGTACCACCACCTCCTCCACCTCCTCCTCCCTGTACAACCTCCTCCTCCCTGTACCTCCTCCTCCTCCCTGTACCACCACGTCCTCCACCTCCTCCTCCCTGTACCTCCTCCTCCTCCCTGTACCTCCTCCTCCTCCCCCCTGTACCACCACCTCCTCCACCTCCTCCTCCCTGTACAACCTCCTCCTCCCTGTACCTCCTCCTCCTCCCTGTACCACCACCTCCTCCACCTCCTCCTCCCTGTACCTCCTCCTCCTCCCTGTACCTCCTCCTCCTCCCCCCTGTACCACGACCTCCTCCCCCCTGTACCACGACCTCCTCCTCCTCCCTGTACCACCACCTCCTCCACCTCCTCCTCCCTGTACCACCTCCTCCTCCTCCCTGTACCACCTCCTCCTCCTCCCTGTACCACCTCCTCCTCCTCCCTGTACCACCTCCTCCTCCTCCCTGTACCACCTCCTCCTCCTCCCTGTACCACCTCCTCCTCCCTGTACCACCACCTCCTCCTCCTCCCTGTACCACAACCTCCTCCTCCCTGTACCACCACCTCCTCCTCCCTGTACCACCACCTCCTCCTCCCTGTACCACCACCTCCTCCCTGTACCACCACCTCCTCCTCCCTGTACCACCACCTCCTCCCTGTACCACCACCTCCTCCTCCTCCCTGTACCACCACCTCCTCCTCCTCCCTGTACCACCACCTCCTCCTCCTCCCTGTACCACCACCTCCTCCTCCTCCCTGTACCACCACCTCCTCCTCCCTGTACCACCACCTCCTCCTCCCTGTACCACCACCTCCTCCTCCCTGTACCACCTCCTCCTCCCTGTACCACCACCTCCTCCTCCCTGTACCACCACCTCCTCCTCCCTGTACCACCACCTCCTCCTCCCTGTACCACCTCCTCCTCCTCCCTGTACCACCACCTCCTCCTCCCTGTACCACCACCACCTCCTCACTGTACCACCACCTCCTCCTCCCTGTACCACCTCCTCCTCCCTGTACCACCACCTCCTCCTCCCTGTACCACCACCTCCTCCCTGTACCACCACCTCCTCCTCCCTGTACCACCACCTCCTCCTCCTCCTCCTCCCTGTACCACCACCTCCTCCTCCTCCTCCTCCCTGTACCACCACCTCCTCCTCCTCCTCCTCCCCCAGACCCCTGTATCATCTCCTCTCCTAACGGACCTTGATGAACTGCACGATGCCGTCCGGTACAGATGTCTTGCTGAGTTTCTGGAGATACTCCACTATGTCTGAGGTCTGCAGACCCACGCTCACGGCAGCATACAGGGAGTAGGCTGTCAGCTTGTACTCGTGAACGTGAACCGGACGACACACCGGCTCTGCTATGGCTACCAGGAAGTCCTGGGCATACTTATACACCGGTGAGAAGGCTTCCAGGAAGATGTGTCCATCTGGGGCCTGACGGAGAGCGAGGTGGGGGGGGGGATAGGGAGAGAGAGAGAGAATAGAAATATGCAGAATATAAAAAAAAATATTGGTTACTGTGGTTACTGTTGCATGACTTTAAGTGTCATGAAAGCAGGGGAGCAACCCCCCCACTTTCTGAAATTGCATTTTTGTCCCCCCCCCTAGTTTTATCATTGGAATGTGATACAAAACGAGGCAACGGTGTGCTTTAGGACCATGTGGACACCTCAGAGCGGTCGGGTAGGCTGTTTATCCAACTGGATAAAATAATAATTATGCCCCCCACCCACTTCTAAAACCAAAGTTGCACCCCTGCATGAAAGCACGGGGGTCTCAATGGAGTTGTTAAAGGGGAACAGTCAGGTACCACGCTGGTACATCTCAGTCAGTATCTGTTAAAGGGGAACAGTCAGGTACATCCCAGTCAGTATCTGTTAAAGGGGAACAGTCAGGTATATCCCAGTCAGTATCTGTTAAAGGGGAACAGTCAGGTACATCCCAGTCAGTATCTGTTAAAGGGGAACAGTCGGGTACATCCCAGTCAGTATCTGTTAAAGGGGAACAGTCAGGTACATCCCAGTCAGTATCTGTTAAAGGGGAACAGTCAGGTCCATCCCAGTCAGTATCTGTTAAAGGGGATCCCAGTCAGGTACATCCCAGTCAGTATCTGTTAAAGGGGAACAGTCAGGTACATCCCAGTCAGTATCTGTTAAAGGGGAACAGTCAGGTCCATCCCAGTCAGTATCTGTTAAAGGGGAACAGTCAGGTACATCCCAGTCAGTATCTGTTAAAGGGGAACAGTCAGGTACATCCCAGTCAGTATCTGTTAAAGGGGAACAGTCAGGTACATCCCAGTCAGTATCTGTTAAAGGGGAACAGTCAGGTACATCCCAGTCAGTATCTGTTAAAGGGGAACAGTCAGGTACATCCCAGTCAGTATCTGTTAAAGGGGATACAGTCAGGTACATCCCAGTCAGTATCTGTTAAAGGGGAACAGTCAGGTACATCCCAGTCAGTATCTGTTAAAGGGGAACAGTCAGGTACATCCCAGTCAGTATCTGTTAAAGGGGACACAGTCAGGAACATCCCAGTCAGTATCTGTTAAAGGGGAACAGTCAGGTACATCCCAGTCAGTATCTGTTAAAGGGGAACAGTCGGGTACATCCCAGTCAGTATCTGTTAAAGGGGGATCCCAGTCAGGTACATCCCAGTCAGTATCTGTTAAAGGGGAACAGTCAGGTACATCCCAGTCAGTATCTGTTAAAGGGGATCCCAGTCAGGTACATCCCAGTCAGTATCTGTTAAAGGGGAACAGTCAGGTACATCCCAGTCAGTATCTGTTAAAGGGGAACAGTCAGGTACATCCCAGTCAGTATCTGTTAAAGGGGAACAGTCAGGTACATCCCAGTCAGTATCTGTTAAAGGGGAACAGTCAGGTACATCCCAGTCAGTATCTGTTAAAGGGGATCCCAGTCAGGTACATCCCAGTCAGTATCTGTTAAAGGGGAACAGTCAGGTACATCCCAGTCAGTATCTGTTAAAGGGGATCCCAGTCAGGTACATCCCAGTCAGTATCTGTTAAAGGGGATCCCAGTCAGGTACATCCCAGTCAGTATCTGTTAAAGGGGAACAGTCAGGTACATCCCAGTCAGTATCTGTTAAAGGGGAACAGTCAGGTACATCCCAGTCAGTATCTGTTAAAGGGGATCCCAGTCAGGTACATCCCAGTCAGTATCTGTTAAAGGGGAACAGTCAGGTACATCCCAGTCAGTATCTGTTAAAGGGGAACAGGCAGGTACATCCCAGTCAGTATCTGTTAAAGGGGAACAGTCAGGAACATCCCAGTCAGTATCTGTTAAAGGGGATCCCAGTCAGGTACATCCCAGTCAGTATCTGTTAAAGGGGAACAGTCAGGTCCATCCCAGTCAGTATCTGTTAAAGGGGATCCCAGTCAGGTACATCCCAGTCAGTATCTGTTAAAGGGGAACAGTCAGGTACATCCCAGTCAGTATCTGTTAAAGGGGAACAGTCAGGTACATCCCAGTCAGTATCTGTTAAAGGGGATCAGTCAGGTACATCCCAGTCAGTATCTGTTAAAGGGGATCACAGTCAGGTACATCCCAGTCAGTATCTGTTAAAGGGGAACAGTCAGGTACATCCCAGTCAGTATCTGTTAAAGGGGAACAGTCAGGTACATCCCAGTCAGTATCTGTTAAAGGGGAACAGTCAGGTACATCCCAGTCAGTATCTGTTAAAGGGGATCCCAGTCAGGTACATCCCAGTCAGTATCTGTTAAAGGGGAACAGTCAGGTATATCCCAGTCAGTATCTGTTAAAGGGGATCCCAGTCAGGTACATCCCAGTCAGTATCTGTTAAAGGGGAACAGTCAGGTACATCCCAGTCAGTATCTGTTAAAGGGGATCCCAGTCAGGTACATCCCAGTCAGTATCTGTTAAAGGGGATCCCAGTCAGGTACATCCCAGTCAGTATCTGTTAAAGGGGATCCCAGTCAGGTACATCCCAGTCAGTATCTGTTAAAGGGGATCCCAGTCGGGTACATCCCAGTCAGTATCTGTTAAAGGGGAACAGTCAGGTACATCCCAGTCAGTATCTGTTAAAGGGGAACAGTCAGGTACATCCCAGTCAGTATCTGTTAAAGGGGAACAGTCAGGTACATCCCAGTCAGTATCTGTTAAAGGGGAACAGTCAGGTACATCCCAGTCAGTATCTGTTAAAGGGGATCCCAGTCAGGTACATCCCAGTCAGTATCTGTTAAAGGGGAACAGTCAGGGACATCCCAGTCAGTATCTGTTAAAGGGGAACAGTCAGGTCCATCCCAGTCAGTATCTGTTAAAGGGGAACAGTCAGGTCCATCCCAGTCAGTATCTGTTAAAGGGGAACAGTCAGGTCCATCCCAGTCAGTATCTGTTAAAGGGGATCCCAGTCAGGTACATCCCAGTCAGTATCTGTTAAAGGGGATCCCAGTCAGGTACATCCCAGTCAGTATCTGTTAAAGGGGATCCCAGTCAGGAACATCCCAGTCAGTATCTGTTAAAGGGGATCCCAGTCGGTACATCCCAGTCAGTATCTGTTAAAGGGGAACAGTCAGGTACATCCCAGTCAGTATCTGTTAAAGGGGATCACAGTCAGGTACATCCCAGTCAGTATCTGTTAAAGGGGAACAGTCAGGTACATCCCAGTCAGTATCTGTTAAAGGGGGAACAGTCAGGTATATCCCAGTCAGTATCTGTTAAAGGGGATCCCAGTCAGGTACATCCCAGTCAGTATCTGTTAAAGGGGAACAGTCAGGAACATCCCAGTCAGTATCTGTTAAAGGGGAACAGTCAGGGACATCCCAGTCAGTATCTGTTAAAGGGGAACAGTCAGGTACATCCCAGTCAGTATCTGTTAAAGGGGAACAGTCAGGTCCATCCCAGTCAGTATCTGTTAAAGGGGAACAGTCAGGTCCATCCCAGTCAGTATCTGTTAAAGGGGAACAGTCAGGTACATCCCAGTCAGTATCTGTTAAAGGGGATCCCAGTCAGGTACATCCCAGTCAGTATCTGTTAAAGGGGATCCCAGTCAGGTACATCCCAGTCAGTATCTGTTAAAGGGGAACAGTCAGGTCCATCCCAGTCAGTATCTGTTAAAGGGGAACAGTCGGGTACATCCCAGTCAGTATCTGTTAAAGGGGATCCCAGTCAGGTACATCCCAGTCAGTATCTGTTAAAGGGGATCCCAGTCAGGTACATCCCAGTCAGTATCTGAGCCTAGAGGCTCTCTTCCTACTATCTATCCTCATCCTGGCTCCAGATCTGTGATTTCAGGCTACAATCTTTCATTGAAACAATAACAAAGTGGTCACCCGCCCGTTTCTGTAAGAAGGGATGAGCCTGAAAAATGTAACCACGCTCAAATTCATAGACAGAGGACTGACCAGCCATAATATCATAATTAAGCAATAAGGCCCGAGGGGGCGTGGTATATGGCCAATATACCACGGCTAACGGCTGTTCTTAGCCACGACGCAACGCGGAGTGCCTGGACTCAGCCCTTAGCCGTGGTATATTGGCCATATATCACAAACCCCCGAGGTGCCTTATTGCTATTATAAACTGGTAACCAACGTTATTAGAACAGTAAAAAGAAATGTTTTGACATACCCATGGTATACGGTCTGATATACCACGGCTGTCAGCCAATCAGCATTCAGGGCTCGAACCACCCAGTTTATAATTACAGTTGAACCATGTTTTGAGGCTATACAGTGTTTGTTTAAATTTACATTATTTACAAACATTGTCGTAAAACAAGCTGATACTTTGGGTTCTGACGGGGGCCGACAGTTGAACTGAGATCATGAGGCATTTATAAGTTATATTCTTCAAGAATCAATGGATAGCCTATATCATTAATTTATAAGTCCATAAATTGATGTAGCAACTAAGGATTCTATCTTTAAGCACCACCAGCTCCCGAGTTAACTTGGTAACGTAATCTGTCAGTCTTACCACCCAGAGAGGTCGTGATCCGTGGTCGTTCTTCAGCAACATCTGCAGCCGGTAGTCTTTAGCCCCGTACTCGTCCAGCTTGATGGCCGACTCATCCACTGTTTTACCAGCCGCCGCAGGGACGGCCTCCTGGGACTCACTGCCCATCGCCTCCTCTTCATCCTCATCTTCATCATACACACGCTTCTTAGAAGACTTCCTCTCTGGAGGAAGAGAGACAGACAGGAGGGAGGAAGAGAGAGACAGACAGGAGGGAGGAAGAGAGAGAGACAGACAGGAGGGAGGAAGAGAGAGAGACAGACAGGAGGGAGGAAGAGAGAGAGACAGACAGGAGGGAGGAAGAGAGACAGACAGGAGGGAGGAAGAGAGACAGACAGGAGGGAGGAATAGAGACAGACAGGAGGGAGGAAGAGAGAGAGAGACAGGAGGGAGGAAGAGAGAGAGAGACAGGAGGGAGGAAGAGAGAGAGACAGACAGGAGGGAGGAAGAGAGACAGGAGGGAGGAAGAGAGAGACAGACAGGAGGGAGGAAGAGAGAGAGACAGGAGGGAGGAAGAGAGAGAGAGAGACAGGAGGGAGGAAGAGAGAGAGAGAGACAGGAGGGAGGAAGAGAGAGAGAGAGACAGGAGGGAGGGGAGAGAGAGAGAGACAGGAGGGAGGAAGAGAGAGACAGACAGGAGGGAGGAAGAGAGAGAGACAGACAGGAGGGAGGAAGAGAGAGAGAGAGACAGGAGGGAGGAAGAGAGAGAGAGAGACAGGAGGGAGGAAGAGAGAGAGAGAGACAGGAGGGAGGAAGAGAGAGAGAGAGACAGGAGGGAGGAAGAGAGAGAGACAGGAGGGAGGAAGAGAGACAGACAGGAGGGAGGAAGAGAGAGAGAGACAGGAAGGAGGAAGAGAGAGAGAGACAGGAGGGAGGAAGAGAGAGAGACAGACAGGAGGGAGGAAGAGAGAGACAGACAGGAGGGAGGAAGAGAGACAGACAGGAGGGAGGAAGAGAGAGAGACAGGAGGGAGGAAGAGAGAGACAGACAGGAGGGGTGTCAGGAAGCAGAAATTGGCTGAGCCGTGAGTCCTACAACTGGGACACTCAGTGCGACATATTCATCACCAAAGAGAAAGACAGTTGATAGAAGATGAATTGTTGTTCTGAAATCAGCTCTCATTGTAGCATCACCGATTAAGATGCGTTTTAAATCACAGTGATCGCTACTCTCAGAGAGTGCTATTGTCAGACAGGCAGTGACAGCTTGGAAAAGCTACATTGAATTCTATGTCAGGCAGAAATTAGTATTTGAATTAGGAAAGGTTCCTCTCACGACCTCTACAAGCCAGAATGTTGAATAAAATGATATTTTAACTTACTTTACCAGTTGTCTGTCCTTTTGGCGGTAGGAATGTGAGACAACATATCCACAGGAAAAGTATAATTACATGAACTTTTCAGTACTGGTGGCGTGTTCAGATTTCTATCACCTGAAGCATGCCACAAGATGAAAAGACATGGACACGCGCCGAGCTCGCGCTTACACGGTTCTGTGCATGTGTAAAGGACATCAGGCTGATTGCTTAGCAACTACCACTTCCTCCCGATTGGGCACATACCTCCGGGCTAAGGCAGTGACTGCAGCATCTTGAAGTTAAGTCTTTTGTTAGCTACAGCTACAATACTACTACTATAGGTACTAGCTAGCTACAGCTACAATACTACTACTATAGGTACTAGCTAGCTACAGCTACTATACTACTACTATAGGTACTAGCTAACTACAGCTACTATACTACTACTATAGGTACTAGCTAGCTACAGCTACTATACTACTACTACTACTATAGGTACTAGCTAGCTACAGCTACAATACTACTACTATAGGTACTAGCTAACTACAGCTACTATACTACTACTATAGGTACTAGCTAACTACAGCTACTATACTACTACTATAGGTACTAGCTGTCGTAGCTGGCCGTGACCGGGAGACCCATGGGGCGGCGCACAATTGGTCCAGGGTAGGGGAGGGAATGGCCGGCAGGGATGTAGCTCAGTTGGTAGAACATGGCGTTTGCAACACCAGGGTTGTGGGTTCGATTCCCACGGGGGGGCCAGTATGAAAAAATAATGTATGCACAAACTGTAAGTCGCTCTGGATAAGAGCGTCTGCTAAATGACTAAAATGTAACGTTACAGTTACACAGAATGCCTATCTGTCTCCCATGCTTCAGCATCATGCTATTGCCATCACAACACCGACTGAACAGCAACATGAGTTGGAGTAACATTCAATTTCCGGAAAAATATCTAGATACTCACCCCGATCTCCCCTGTCTTTCTTCCCCATGATATGAGCTTGTTCCGAAAACAACTTTTCTTCGTCAAACCATGTTAAACAAAGGTGAGAAACACCAACAACCAACTGCGAAGCGACCAACTTGGTTTCCTCCTTGTATGGAAATGAGCATGTGACCTACGAATTCTGCTTGTTCATTGGATGTCGATATTGCTTACTTCCGGTGGTAGAGGTCAGATTAGATTTTCGTGTTTCAGTGTCGTTTTTCGTTCTCGTCGAGGTGTTTATTGTTGTAAAAATAGCTCATTAATAATCGGTAAATATGTCAGACGATGATTTAATCGGACCTGCCTTACCCCCGTCGTTCAGAAAAAGCAGCCATGATGATTCTGATGACGAGGGAGGATGTGAGTAAAGTTAGTAGTGGTTTCATGCACATGATTTTTTTTGGCCGTGACTAGTATCATCAGCATCAATTTGCTCAATCAAACATCGATATTATGGATACTACGCTGTCATATTCATGGCGTAGTTATCTTTCTGCTTTATACTGTATGTTAAATCGAAAAGGCTAGTGTCGGTTTTGGTATTTACCTAACTACGGTGTGCTGTCTTCTCCAATAGTTGCAGGTCCCGCGCTGCCTCCCGGGTACAAACCGGAGTTGCTCTCGAGTTCGGAGGATGACTTTGGCCAGGAGGAGGAGGAGGAGGAGGAGGAGGTGATCAAGAGACGAAGCAAGACGAGCAGCAAGCACGATACCAGCAGCAGACACGGCCACGGTAGCGCGACGACCAGGGATGGACCCACCGCAGAGTAACACGTTTAGACTCACTTCTACATTTCAGACAAACATCAAAACAAGTTATTTAGTCATTGTTTTGAAGGAAAGCGCATGTTAAATGCCTGAAATGGACTGTCTGCATCATTCTGCAGAAAACAGCGCCGAGTGGACGAGACGGTGAGTAGAAGGCTTGCGGATGATGATGAAGATGATGGTTTCTTCGGACCAGCTCTTCCTCCTGGGTTCTCAAAGTCACAGGCTTCACCAGAGAGGTAACCAAGACAACACAACTAGTTCTCCCTGCTTCAAACATACATATGAAATGATATGTCAGCTAGTTCTCCCTACTTTAAACATACATGTTAAATGCTGTCAGTCATGCATATATTTGTATAAATGTAGTTGTTGGTTTGTGTTGAGTTGATTGATTCTCTTTTTCTACCTCCCCTAGGCCAGCTGTATTGGGCCCAGCCCTGCCACCGGGCTTTCACAGACCAGCAGCTGATGAAGATGATGATGATGGAGATGATCTCCATGGGCCAGCCCTGCCACCGGGCTTTCACAGACCAGCAGCTGATGAAGATGATGATGATCTCCATGGGCCAGCCCTGCCACCGGGCTTTCACAGACCAGCAGCTGATGAAGATGATGATGATCTCCATGGGCCAGCCCTGCCACCCGGCTTTCACAGACCAGCAGCTGATGAAGATGATGATGGAGATGATCTCCATGGGCCAGCCCTTCCACCGGGCTACACAGCAGAACCCTCCAGCAGTGATGAAGAGGAGGAGGAGGAGGATGAAGAGGTGATCGGGCCCATGCCTGCTCAAGGTGCCATCCAGGACTCCGTGGCTCTGGACATCGAACGCAGAGCTCAGAAGATGAAGGACAGACTGACGGGAGCAGATGTGAGCACCTCACTATTCTACATTTATTCTACACCTAGACATCCTGGGGGGGGGGGGGACTATGGATCTCTCTCCGTCCCTTCGTACCTACGTTAGTCACACGCGATATCTCAGACACCACCGGCCCGATTTGGACGAATCTTGGGTGAATGATGCGTCTCGCTAATAGAGATCTGGCATTTACAAAATTACACTGATTGGCCCAAGGGGGGGGCGCTATAGTAATCAACTGAATTCGAAAGTTAATTTAAAATGCCCTAGTAGCTAGCGTCTTACATGCCTTTGAGCATTTGCATCAAGTGTAAATGATAGACATCAGTGGATCGATGTGATTATTCAACCATTATGTTACTGTCAGTATAGTCTAGCAAGACTATCCCTTGTCTGCCCATAAAAATACATCCTGTTTTATGTCAATACATCTCCTTATCCACCAGTGGAGTCTGTTATCTGACATCCTGTCCATTGTAAGCAATCTTGACTTGATAGTTTTTTTCATCTCATTAATCCACACAACATACATTTGAATAATTTGCACTAATTGGGCCGGGTGGGGGTGGGGGGGGGGGGCTGCATCTGCATCATTCGTGGGGGACGACATGTTTACTTTTGCCTTGTTTCTGATAAACCGACCAGTAATTAATTTATCTTTATGGTGCTTGAATACACCACCAGGTGGCACCCTTAGGAAAATGCAAACTGGGTGTGGTTCTCATAGGTAGTTCAGTCCTGCAAAACATTTTTAAACTGTGTAATAGGACAAATTTAAACTCCTCTTATTTCAAATCATTTCCCCACGTTTGCTCCCACTGAACAGACCCCAGGTGAAATGTCCTGGGGTGTGTTGGTAGAATGAGTTGACAGGCTTGTCTGTGATGGTTGATTGGCAGGATGGTCCGGAGGAGGTGGTGAGAGAGACCTGGATGACAGAGCTTCCTCCAACACTGCAGCACATCGGGCTGGGGGCCAGAACCTTCAAGAAGAGGGCTGGACCGGAGAGCAAGGACCGATCCCTCTGGACCGACACTCCTGCTGACCGAGAACGCAAACTCAGGGTAGGGAACACTGGTTCTGTTTCTAATCTGAACAGTCTACACATTTCTTTTGGAATTTCACACTACTGTACTGACTATGTAATTCTATCTATCTCTCTTTCCCTCTTTCTCTCTCTCTCTCTCTCTCTTTCCCTCTCTCTCTCTCTCTCTCTCTCTCTCTCTCTCTCTCTCTCTCTCTCTCTCTCTCTCTCTCTCTCTCTCTCTCTCTCTCTCTCTCTCTCTCTCTCTCTCTCTCTCTCTCTCTCTCTCTCAACAGGAACGACTGGAGGGAAAGAAGAGTGAAGAGATAGAGTCTGTCCCTCAACTGTCTCACAAAGAGTTGCAGATGGCTGAGAAAGTGTCCAAATACAACGTAAGTAGGAGGGACTCTTTTCTCTGCCCACAATGCATCAGCTGCATGACCTGCACCCATTATGGGAGCAGAAGAAGGGTGTATGAAGATGTCACTACGGCATTTAGAAATAGGAGACTAGATCAAGGTGTCTACTAGCCAGTACATGTCAAAAGGAGTTGAGTCTCTCTCTCTCTCCTCTCTGTTAGGAAACCAAGCGTGGGGAGTCTCTGATCAGTCTCCACGAGAAGCAGTTGAAGAAGAGGAAACTGGATGAGGGAGCCAAGTCGGTGGAGAGACGGGCGTTTGACAGGGACCAGGACCTGCAGGTCAACAAGTTCGACGAGGCTCAGAAACAACGCCTGCTGAAGAAGTCCCAGGAGCTCAACACACGCTTCGGACACAGCAAGGAGAAAATGTTCCTCTGAGAGAATCAACACAGGATAGATAGCCCAGTATTGGGCATTTGTCACCTGACCCAGTCAACTATGATGGGAACGTTCCAGGTTGACTTTATTGCCAACTGCTCAGATGATCAGAACACATTGTACTGAATATTATCTATATAGGTAGGACTTGTATGTATGTATTTTGAGAAAAGTGTGACTATCAGTTTGATTGTCACATTTTTACATTTCAGTCCTTTAGCAGATGCTTTTATCCAGAGCGACTTACAGTAGTGAGTGCGTACATTTTCATACTTGTATTTCTCCATACTGGTTCCCCCGTGGGAATCGAACCGACAACCCTGGCGTTGCAAGCGCCATGCTCTACCAACTGAGCTACATGGGACCTCCCCTCATTCTTTTGTTTTTTAAAAGGTCCAATGAAGCTGTTTTAAAAAAAAATCTTTAATATCAAATCATTTCTGGAGAACAATTAAGTACCTTTACTGTTTTTTGTTTTAAATTAAAACGGTCAAGAAGAAACAAAAATAGCTTCTTAGCGAAGAGTCATTTCTCAAGCAAGAATTTTGCTGGGACGGTCTGGGAGTGGTCTGAGTGGGGAAGGGAAAAAACGATCTTTCTTATTGGTCTACTAACTGGTCAAAACTCCACCCCACCAAAACAAGCTGAATATTTCAGGAGGTCTTTTTTTTCTCAAACAGCTGTTACACTAAAAGGGCATTATCATAAATGTCACAGTATCATTACAACCTCATACATTTACATTATTTAGCAGACGCTCTTATCCAGAGCGACTTACAGTTAGTGCATACAATATTCATACTGGAACTATATATAGAACACAGGAAAATCACGTTTTTGACTGCACTGGGCCTTTGAGTGTTTGTCACTGCACCCTTTCTCTAAAGGCTATGTATCAAAGCAAATAAAAATCAAATTTTATTTGCGACATGCGCCGAATACAACAGGTGCAGACATTACCGTGAAATGCTTAACTTACAGCCCTTAACCAACAATGCATTAATTTTTTAATAAAATTAAAAAAAAGTAAAATAAAACAACCACAACAAAAAAGTGTTGAGAAAAAAAGAGCAGAAGTAAAATAAATGAACAGTAGGGAGGCTATATATACAATAAAATAAAGTGACAGTAGGGAGGCTATATATACAGGGGGGTACCAGGGCAGAGTCAATGTACGGGGGGCACCGGCTAGTTGAGGTAGTTGAGGTAATATGTACATGTGGGTAGAGTTAAAGTGACTGCATGAATAATTAACAGAGTAGCAGCAGCGTAAAAAGATGGGGTGGGGTGGGGTGGGGGGCAGTGCAAATAGTCCGGGTAGCCATTATTAGCTGTTCAGGAGTCTTATGGCTTGGGGATAGAAGCTGTTGAGAAGTCTTTTGGACCCAGACTTGGTCGTGCGGTAGCAGAAAGAACAGTCTATGACTAGGGTGGCTGGAGTCTTTGACAATTTTGAGGGCCTTCCTCTGACGCCGCCTGGTATAGAGGTCCTGGATGGCAGGAAGCTTGGCCCCAGTGATGTACTGGGCCGTACGCACTACCCTCTGTAGTGCCTTGCGGTCGGAGGCTGAGCAGTTGCCATACCAGGCGGTGATGCAACCAGTCAGGATGCTCTCTATGGTGCAGCTGAATAACCCAGGGTAGGCTGTGCTACCGTTTCTATGGTGCTACCATGTTTTTAATTGTGAAGATTTTTCATGTAGCCAATGTTTTCTGAGATACAGGTTTTTTCATAGGTATGAATATGAGTTGTTTGATGAAAAGATATTCGAACAGTTTATTTTTTCATTGACCACCGAACTTCGACTTCTAGTATTTATGGTTTCGCGCGTCCTTTCTGGCTCTCTTAGCCGTGTATGTTTCGCGTCTGGCTCTCATGCGCCTCCGTAGTTATGGTTCGTTCATTTTAACGGACCGTGTGTTGTTTAGTAAACGTTTGCTAGCCTACCTCAAATAACGCCGAACAAATTGTAATGGTAACGTGTAAGAGGTGATTTCAACGTTTTAAACATGTCAGAGAAAGGCGAAGTGGATTTGACTGGTGCTAAACAGAACACGGGCGTGTGGCTGGTAAAGGTACGTTGGAAATGCAGGGTATAAACTGTAGCTAGCTAGCGGCTAACGTTAGCCAGCTAGCGGCAGCGTCAGATGGATGGGACAAGACTAGCTAGCGGCAGGCTAGCGATCTATTCAAGTAGACTACAGTAACTGTCACTATCATCACACTGCATAAGGTAGCTAGCTAACTAACAACCAGTCTCTGTGCCCACAGGTGCCCAAATACCTGTCCCAGCAATGGGCCAAAGCATCAGGCAGGGGAGAGGTCGGGAAACTCCGGATCGGCAAGTATGTAGAAATGGCTCGTTCATATGTTATTGTTTGTTGGTCATCACCATCATCATCGCTGTTTACTTTCTCTGCTGGCTAAAGATAACTTTCTATCTTAGGTGATCAGCTGATCAATTGTTTTCTTCTTCTCTTGCCTTAGGAACCAAGGGAAAGCAGAGGTAACAATACTGACTATGGTGGCTGACGAGTCAATGCACAGACAGAGGAATTGCATTCCTACGGATAATTGACCCCAACCCAGCCAACAATGTCCTGGTCCTAAACTGATATCACTTAAACTTGTTGTGCACCAGGTGGCATTCACTCTGAATGAAGACCTGACGATGATTGACAGCCTGGGGGACAAGCCATCAGGGGTGCAGGCCCCCAGGGACCACCCGTTCACCATGCAGACTGTAGGAGGACAGACTCTGGCCGTGTTCACTGAGACCCAATCAGGTAAGGTACCGCAGTTACCTGGCCTCCAGCTCATTCGATATAGAAAGCTGTCTATTTTGGTGCAAAAATGGCACCTGTATGGGAGTAGGGTGTCATTTGAGACGCCATGATACCTGACGGCCATGTTGTTTGAGTCATAACCTCTATTTGAATGTGTAGTCAGATAATATTCACTGTCAAAATGCCTTGTGTTGTCCTGACTGCAAATAAGCATGGTTTGTGATTTATAACTGATCTTTCACCCATTAGAGTCATCTAAGGGTAAGTAGCACTGTGTGTCTGTGTGTCCCTCCGCCTCAGGGTAAGTAGTATTGCGTGTCCCTCCGCCTCTCTCTCCTTCTCCATCTGTCTCTCTCCCCTTCCTCTCTCACTCCCTCTCCCCCCTCTCATTTCCCCTCTCTCTCCCCCTCTCATTTCCCCTCTCTCTCTCATCTCTCTCTCTGCCTCTCTCTCTCATCTCGCTCTATGCCCCTCTCTCCCTCTCTCTCATCTCTCTCTATGCCCCTCTCTCCCTCTCATCTCTCTCTCTCATCTCTCTCTATGCCCCTCTCTCTCTCCCCCTCTCATTTCCCCTCTCTCTCTCTGCCCCTCTCTCATCTCTCTCTCTGCCTCTCTCTCTCTGCCCCTCTCTCATCTCTCTCTCTGCCTCTCTCTCTCTGCCCCTCTCTCCCTCTCTCTCATCTCTCTCTATGCCCCTCTCTCCCTCTCATCTCTCTCTCTCTCTCTGCCCCTCTCATCTCTCTCCTCTCTCTCTCTCTATGCCCCTCTCTATCTCTCTCTCTTTCCCTTTCTCCCTCTCCATCTCTCTCTATCTCTCTCCATCTCTCTCTCTCCATCTCTCTCTGTCCCCCCCTTCCCCTTTCTATCTCTCATTGTTTTGGGCTGGTTTTGATCAGATTCGTTGCATATTTAATTTCCGTTGCCACGGCAGAACAGATTAATGTCCTCTGCTTGTCTGTGGCTCCGCTGGCTGGCTCTCTGCTCAGATCAGATCAGAACCACTGCGAATGAATCAGCTCAGTAGTTTGGACATGATCTGCTGCTGAATGGGATTTGGAGCTTGTTAACAACATAAACAAATCAATCAATATTATGATGGTATCGATCTGGTGTGGAGTGGAGTGCTTTGGTTTGACGTCATGATTTGTGCATGGTCTTGATGCCACTTCTAATGTGCACCTCCCCTCGTCTCCCTCCCCCTTGTCTCCCTCCCCCTCGTCTCCCTCCCTCCTCCTGATCCCCAGCCAGGCCTGTTGCTTGAGGGTGTGTCAGTGTGGAGTGTGAGCTTGTGGTGTGTCCTTTGTATGTGTTTTGGAGACAGTATACAGAGTTCTGTTTTTTTGAGGCACTTGCTGGCTTGAGTGTGAAGTGTGGCCACCGTCAAGATGTGTTGTTTTGCAACATGTTGCCGAGCAGAGTTCTGTGTGCATCTCCGTTGCTACTGCCTCTACGCCACAAACCCAGTAGTCTAAACCTTACTGTCCAATCCACTCCTCCGTCCCTGTAGGCCAGTCAGAAGAGAGATCTGATGGCAGCACCTCCGTTTCGGGGGCGGGGACAGGACCAGGTGAGTCCCCTCAGTCTCTTCCCCACTGAGAGGTGTGGAGCCTGGGCAGGAGGCTGGAGGTTAGGTCTCTTGTCTGGTGGAGGTTGTTGAGAGGTGTGGAGCCTGGGCAGGAGGCTGGAGGTTAGGTCTCTTGTCTGGTGGAGGTTGTTGAGAGGTGTGGAGTCTGGGCAGGAGGTTAGGTCTCTGTCTGGTGGAGGTTGTTGAGAGGTGTGGAGCCTGGGCAGGAGGCTGGAGGTTAGGTCTCTGTCTGGTGGAGGTTGTTGATCAGTTAGTCTCTAGTCTCCTGTTAGACAACCCTAGTGATCAGTTAGTCTCTAGTCTCCTGTTAGACAACCCTAGTGATCAGTTAGTCTCTAGTCTCCTGTTAGACAACCCTAGTGATCAGTTAGTCTCTAGTCTCCTGTTAGACAACCCTAGTGATCAGTTAGTCTCTAGTCTCCTGTTAGACAACCCTAGTGATCAGTTAGTCTCTAGTCTCCTGTTAGACAACCCTAGTGATCAGTTAGTCTCTAGTCTCCTGTTAGACAACCCTAGTGATCAGTTAGTCTCTAGTCTCCTGTTAGACAACCCTAGTGATCAGTTAGTCTCTAGTCTCCTGTTAGACAACCCTAGATCCCTGGGAGCGAGGCTACTGATTTAGTAAACAGTGTGTGTTGGCTGTGTTGCTCCACACCAACCGCAGGGTTGGCAGGCAGAGTGGGTGTGTTGCTCCACACCAACCGCAGGGTTGGCAGGCAGAGTGGGTGTGTTGCTCCACACCAACCGCAGGGTTGGCAGGCAGAGTGGGTGTGTTGCTCCACACCAACCGCAGGGTTGGCAGGGCAGAGTGGGTGTGTTGCTCCACACCAACCGCAGGGTTGGCAGGGCAGAGTGGGTGTGTTTTAGGTTGGCAGGGCAGAGTGGGTGTGTTTTAGGTTGGCAGGCAGAGTGGGTGTGTTTTAGGTTGGCAGGGCAGAGTGGGTGTATTTTCCAGGTTGGCAGGGCAGAGTGGGTGTATTTTAGGTTGGCAGGGCAGAGTGGGTGTATTTTAGGTTGGCAGGGCAGAGTGGGTGTATTTTAGGTTGGCAGGGCAGAGTGGGTGTATTTTAGGTTGGCAGGGCAGAGTGGGTGTATTTTAGGTTGGCAGGGCAGAGTGGGTGTATTTTAGGTTGGCAGGGCAGAGTGGGTGTATTTTAGGTTGGCAGGGCAGAGTGGGTGTATTTTAGGTTGGCAGGGCAGAGTGGGTGTATTTTAGGTTGGCAGGCAGAGTGGGTGTGTTGCTCCACACCAACGGCAGGGTTGGCAGGCAGAGTGGGTGTGTTTTAGGTTGGCAGGGCAGAGTGGGTGTGTTTTAGGTTGGCAGGGCAGAGTGGGTGTGTTTTAGGACCCTTCGGTGGTGGTGATGACTGTGTGGCAGAGGACTGGCACTGTGATGTCACACACTGAGGAATACCACACTGAAACAGATGAAATGATGGAGAGAGAGAGAGAGAGAGAGAGAGAGAGAGAGAGTCAACACACACAGTGACGTCTACTCATGTCTGTTAACCGTCTCCTTTCTTCTGAAGACAAAATCTCCCTGGAGGGAGTGGTGGTCCAGAGAGCGGAGTGTAGACCTGCTGTCAGTGAGAGCTACATGAAACTCAAGAGGTACACACACACTCACACACACACATACTCTCACACACACACTCTCACGCTGACACTCATTGCTCCCTCGTGTCCCCTCTCCTGCTCTGTCCCCAGACTGCAGATGGAAGAATTGTCCAAGCCAGTGAGATTGTCTCAGCAACTAGACAAGGCTGTTACCACCAACTACAAACCAGTGGCCAACCATTCCTACAACGTAAGGAGACCAGGTGGCCTGGCTGGCTGGCTGGCTGGCTGGCTGGCTGGAGTGGTAGTTTCTCTGTTACACCGTGTGACCTCGGGAAGACACCATCAGTGTGTGCACATTTTGTCCCAAACTCACCTGAACTAGACTAATACGGGGTGTGTGTGTCCGTATGTGTGTATGTCCGTGTGTGTGCCGGTGTGTGTGTCTGTTTGTGTCGGTGTGTGTGTGTGTGTCGGTGTGCGTGCGTGTGTCCGTGTGTCGGTGTGTGTGTGTGTGTGCGTGCGTGTGTGCGTGTGCCCCCAGCTGGAATATGACAGGAAGAAAAAGGAGGAGGGTAAAAGAGCGCGGGCGGACAAGCAGCAGGTGTTGGACATGTTGTTCTCAGCCTTTGAGAAACACCAGTATTACAACATCAAGGACCTGGTGGACATCACCAAACAACCTGTGGTAAGGAAGGATACTTCCTGTGGGATACATTTACATTTTTAGTCATTTAGCAGACGCTCTTATCCAGAGCCACTTACAGTTAGCGAGCGCATAAATTTTTCATACTGCCCCCCGTGGGAAACGAACCCACAACCCTGGCGTTGCAAGTGCCATGCTCTAACCAACTGAGCTACAGTGTGGGATAGATGCTGTGGGGAGGGAGAGATGCTGTGGGGAGGGAGAGATGCTGAGATGCTGTGAGGAGAGATGCTGTAACAGTGTAGTAGAAAACGGGCCGATCCTTGCCTTTCTACTGCCATAGGTGACACCAGACGTTGAAGTTGGGTTCAATTTAGGTTATGAATGAAAGGTGAAAAGGTATTTTCCGTATGTTTAAAATACATATTTTCCAGGACGTTGAAATCAGGTTCATTTTCGGTTCTGACTGAAAGTTGAAAATGCGTATTTTATAGATGTTGAAAATATGTATTTTCAGGATGTTGAACTCGGGGGGCGTATTTGGTTCTGAATGAAAGTAGAAAAAAAAACCCAGTGGATGTGGAAATCAAAGCCGGTCCGGAACTGCACCCAAAAAATATGTCCAAAAGGCGTCATCATCGGTCCGTGCCTACTGAGGTGTAGCCTACAGTGTTGCCTGAAATAAAAATGTTCTGAATGCCAATCTGTGGTAAGCCTACCGTTTGTAAAACACCCCAAAAAATGACATCCGGACAGGACCAAAAAAAAGACGTGTCCTCGTGCGTACTGGGGCGTAGCTACCATGTCAAGGCACAATGGAATTCAAAGGCCACATACTCTTCCTACCATATCCTGGATCTCTTCCTACCATATCCTGGATCTCTTCCTACCATATCCTGGATCTCTTCCTACCATATCCTGGATCTCTTCCTACCATATCCTGGATCTCTTCCTACCATATCCTGGATCTCTTCCTACCATATCCTGGATCTCTTCCTACCATATCCTGGATCTCTTCCTACCATATCCTGGATCTCTTCCTACCATATCCTGGATCTCTTCCTACCATATCCTGGATCTCATCCTACCATATCCTGGATCTCATCCTACCATATCCTGGATCTCTTCCTACCATATCCTGGATCTCTTCCTACCATATCCTGGATCTCATCCTACCATATCCTGGATCTCTTCCTACCATATCCTGGATCTCTTCCTACCATATCCTGGATCTCATCCTACCATATCCTGGATCTCTTCCTACCATATCCTGGATCTCTTCCTACCATATCCTGGATCTCTTCCTACCATATCCTGGATCTCTTCCTACCATATCTGGATCTCATCCTACCATATCCTGGATCTCATCCTACCATATCCTGGATCTCATCCTACCATATCCTGGATCTCATCCTACCATATCCTGGATCTCTTCCTACCATGTCCTGGATCTCTTCCTACCATGTCCTGGATCTCTTCCTACCATATCCTGGATCTCTTCCTACCATATCCTGGATCTCATCCTACCATATCCTGGATCTCATCCTACCATATCCTGGATCTCATCCTACCATATCCTGGATCTCTTCCTACCATGTCCTGGATCTCTTCCTACCATATCCTGGATCTCTTCCTACCATATCCTGGATCTCTTCCTACCATATCCTGGATCTGCTACGTGATGTATGTTAGGATCATTTTGTTTGACTGAACGTTGGTGTAACGTTGCAGAGATGCGTCTCTCCAACAGCACCCTGGAGAGACGCCCCTGGGGAATGGACGGGCGAAGATATTTAGCGCCTTTGACAAAGCGGGCGCTGCTTATCACAGGGCTGCATCAGCGCTCACCTGAAAAGCCCGCATGCCCACTGGTCGAGCCAGACTTGTCATTGTTTTGGGGCAGAATTATGTGGAGGTTTTTATGTGTTGATTTGATGTTGGAGGTGCGTCGTGGTCATGCCGCCCCTCGTCAATCTGCCGCTAGAGGTGGCCTGCGTAATGAGCGGGCCGGCCGTGGTGATTTGTGTTTCAGTCTGAGGTGGATTGTTGTCTGGTTAGTGATGTAATACCTTCTACACAATACTCCCTTTTTATATAAAGATGCAAGAGGGAATTACATTTACATTTTAGTCATTTAGCAGACACTCTTATCCAGAGCGACTTACAGGAGCAATTAGGGTTAAGTGCCTTGCTCAAGGGCACATCGACAGAATTCTAGGGCAGACTGGAAGCTCAACACTCCCTATCGGTCTATATAATACAACATCTCTCCCTTCTCTTTCCCCCCCCTCCATTCAGAGTTACCTGAAAGAGATTCTGCGCGACATCGGCATCTACAACGTGAAGGGAACCCACAAGAACACGTGGGAGCTGAAGCCAGAGTACAGACACTACCAGGGAGGAGAGGAAGGGAAGGATGCCGACGACTAGCCAGGGTCTGGGGCTCCGTGGCTGGGCCCGACTAGCCAGGGTCTGGGGCTTCGTGGCTGGGTCCGACTAGCCAGGGTCTGGGGCTTCGTGGCTGGGTCCGACTAGCCAGGGGCTGGGCTGGGCTGGGTCTGGGGGCCTCCAGCCTCCTGGAGAGCTCACCACTGGATGGGAGGGTCGTTGGTTTTATAGACGTTAACATTTTTTTATAATGATGCAGAGAAATAAAACAGTCAAGTTACTGATGTGTTGAGTCGGACAGTTAGTTGCTGACCGGATCACCTGACCTATTCTCCCTTTATAGTGCACTACTTTTAACCAGGACTCTGGTCTAATGTAGTGCACTACTTTTTAACCAGGACTCTGGTCTAATGTAGTGCACTACTTTTTAACCAGGACTCTGGTCTAATGTAGTGCACTACTTTTTAACCAGGACTCTGGTCTAATGAAGTGCACTACTTTTTAACCAGAACTCTGGTCTAATGTAGTGCACTACTTTTTAACCAGGACTCTGGTCTAATGTAGTGCACTACTTTTTAACCAGGACTCTGGTCTAATGTAGTGCACTACTTTTTAACCAGGACTCTGGTCTAATGTAGTGCACTACTTTTTAACCAGGACTCCTCTGGTCTAATGTAGTGCACTACTTTTAACCAGGACTCTGGTCTAATGTAGTGCACTATTTTTAACCAGGACTCCTCTGGTCTAATGTAGTGCACTATTTTTAACCAGGACTCTGGTCTAATGTAGTGCACTACTTTTTAACCAGGACTCCTCTGGTCTAATGTAGTGCACTACTTTTAACCAGGACTCCTCTGGTCTAATGTAGTGCACTACTTTTTAACCAGGACTCTGGTCTAATGTAGTGCACTACTTTTTAACCAGGACTCTGGTCTAATGTAGTGCACTACTTTTTAACCAGGACTCCTCTGGTCTAATGTAGTGCACTACTTTTTAACCAGGACTCCTCTGGTCTAATGTAGTGCACTACTTTTTAACCAGGACTCCTCTGGTCTAATGTAGTGCACTACTTTTAACCAGGACTCTGGTCTAATGTAGTGCACTACTTTTTAACCAGGACTCTGGTCTAATGTAGTGCACTATTTTTAACCAGGACTCTGGTCTAATGTAGTGCACTATAAAGGGAACAGGGTGTCATTTGGGACGAATGCGAGGATTCCTACTATTCTGACCAGTGAGGGGCGTTAGGTTCACCTCACCTGGGCCACTAGGAGGGAGGAGATTACACCTTTACTAGGCCCAAGGTGAACTCCCCTCGAGGCATTCATGAGCAGGTTTGACCGAAGTTTATTCCCTTGTGTGGGATCTGACCGTTACATTCAATCAGCGGTCCTTCAGAAGTGTTCTGCTTCCAGACACACGGCTCGGAACGCGTCAACGAAGGGTCAATTATGTACAAGTTGGTTTTTAATGACTGCTGGAATAAAATGTTTTTTTTGTAAAAATGTACCCGAGTCTGTTTTTCCTTTAGTCACATCACATCCCTACTAAAACACACAAGCTGCAGCGTTCTCATTGACTATATTTTGTTACTCCAAGTCCTGGCTCGTCTGGCTAAATCAAGGAGAACCAGTCCACGAATGTGTGAATATCAAACTGATCCCAGGACACTTTGATGTGTGCAGTCAGCTAACCGTGGAAGGTCCCCCCCCGGCCCGCCGTGTGCAGTAGGATAACTGGAATGTTTGAAAAGCCACAAATAGAACTGGGGGTCGTCTGTATCAAGTGTCTCAGAGGAGGAGCGCTGACCTGGGATCAGGTCACCCCCATATCTACGTAATCTTCACTGATCTAAAACTGATCCTAGACCTTCCTACTGAGCTGCTTGATAAATACAGACCCCCCCCCTGATGTGACATGTTATTCTACATGTCGTAGGAATGTTCTAAAACTATATATTTCTACGTTCCAAAGCATTGTCCTGCTGAACCCAGCCCAGAGTGAACGGTCATGTTCTAGACTAGAGCATCAAAACAGGACGTATCGCGGGTAAATTGTGACTGACTCACGTACAAATAATAATCGGAGTAGATATTTACGATGCACGGTGATTTGTAGATCCAGTCAGTCGACTTGGCCTTTAAAAAAGCCGGCTGCCGCACCGAACGCACCCCAATGTTTATCCACACGGTACGGTCCCAACAGATCCCATTAGAGCAGGAGAGAAGGGGTTTCCCAACCCTCTGCTCAGGGACCACCACAACGTTTCACACATTTGCTGTAGCCCTGCCACTGGTACAATGAGTCGTTGGTTTTTATTAGTGGACCAGTGGAATAGTGTGTCCTGGTTCAGGGATAAACCGATGTGTGAGACATCTGGTGGTTCCCCGAGGAGATGGAAGGGGAAGTACTGTGTTAGAGTGAAAGCAGATGGCACAAGACAGTGGTATTTCCGGCCGTTAAAGCCCATTTATTTCACAACTAGTGTCAACGAGTCCTTTACAATTGTGTGAGAGAGCGAGGTGGGAGAGTAACGTCGCAGGACATCTGATAGAAGTCACCACGCACACAGCGGGCCAAGCCAGCATGGTTCCATCCATCCATCCATCCATGGTAGGCAGGAGAGGCCCTGTCCAACGACCGTCAGTTTACAAACAGGGCGTCTCCCTCGGGACGCCACACAGACCAGATGTGGGGACGAAGAGGAGAGGAGAGGGGGGGAGAAGGTTGGGGCCAAAAAAATAAAAACCTGATCAAAGAAAGGCGAGTCTGTTTCCAGGTGTTGGGAGCGATACAGACAAGGGGTTGGGTCAGTTCTGTCCGTGATCAGGGGGCGACGGTAGCTATGGTAACAAGCAGGCAGGGTTGGGTCAGTCTGTCTGTGATCAGGGGCGACGGTAGCTATGGTAACAAGCAGACACGCTCCCTCCGATCCCAGGCACTTCTGTTAGGATGTCCAGATGGTTTACTGCATAGGAGGAGAAAGGAGACACTGTTACACATGGAGATGGAAAGAGGTCAGAGGAGACACTATCACAGAGAGACAATAGTCCACTAGAAAAGGGAATGGGGTGCCATTTGGGACTCTGTCAGTCAGAGGTCTGTTAAAACACCTCCATGTGTTCCTCTTCTCTATCCGTACTGCCACTCAGCCAGGCAGTCGGGGAAAGTGAAGGGAAGATTTACTTTAGCATCCAATTGCAAACCCAGAAGTCACGGTGGAGAGCTTCAGGTCTATCAGATGGATGCATGGGCTCTGTGTTTAGTGTGTGGTGTGACTGGTGTCTCAAATAGCACCCTAGTCCCTATATATAGTGCACTACAGCACCCTAGTCCCTATATATAGTGTACTACAGCACCATAGTCCCTATAGATAGTGCACTACAGCACCCTAGTCCCTATATATAGTGCACTACAGCACCCTAGTCCCTATATATAGTGCACTACAGCACCCTAGTCCCTATATATAGTGCACTACAGCACCCTAGCCCCTATATATAGTGCACTACAGCACCCTAGTCCCTATATATAGTGCACTACAGCACCCTACATATAGTGCACTACAGCACCCTACTCCCTATATATAGTGCACTACAGCACCCTACTCCCTATATAGTGCACTACAGCACCCTAGTCCCTATATAGTGCACTACAGCACCCTAGTCCCTATATATAGTGCACTACAGCACCCTACTCCCTATATATAGTGCACTACAGCACCCTACTCCCTATATATAGTGCACTACAGCACCCTACTCCCTATATATAGTGCACTACAGCACCCTACTCCCTATATATAGTGCACTACAGCACCCTAGTCCCTATATATAGTGCACTACAGCACCCTAGTCCCTATATATAGTGCACTACAGCACCTAGTCCCTATATATAGTGCACTACAGCACCCTACTCCCTATATATAGTGCACTACAGCACCCTAGTCCCTATATATAGTGCACTACAGCACCCTAGTCCCTATATATAGTGCACTACAGCACCCTACTCCCTATATATAGTGCACTACAGCACCCTAGTCCCTATATATAGTGCACTACAGCACCCTAGTCCCTATATATAGTGCACTACTTTTGACCACAGCACTCTGGTGTGCCATTTGAGACACAAAGTGATTCAAAAACATTCTGACCATTGAAGATAGAATGAATAGAACAGAATATCCCCGGTTCTACACGACAGATAATCCCCGGTTCTACACGACAGATTATCCCCGGTTCTACACGGCAGATAATCCCCGGTTCTACACAACCCATTTCTATCTGAACTCATTATATACCCCTGACTAAGCACCCTGGCTCTCTGCCTGCCTAGTGACTGGGGCTGGGCGTTAAATGCCTCATGACAATGAAATGGCAACAGGCCGACGCCCACAGAAACAGCCACGTCAGTCGGAGGGGAGGAATGTACAGGGTGTGGCACGTATGTTGAACATCAAGGGAAGGGATCATGGGGGGTTGAATGTTGGAGCAGTGTCTTTACACTTAGCTTTAAGGGAAGGGATCATGGGGGGGTTGAATGTTGGAGCAGTGTCTTTACACTTAGCTTTAAGGGAAGGGATCATGGGGGGTTGAATGTTGGAGCAGTGTCTTTACACTTAGCTTTAAGGGAAGGGATCATGGGGGGTTGAATGTTGGAGCAGTGTCTTTACACTTAGCTTTAAGGGAAGGGATCATGGGGGGTTGAATGTTGGAGCAGTGTCTTTACACTTAGCTTTAAGGGAAGGGATCATGGGGGGTTGAATGTTGGAGCAGTGTCTTTACACTTAGCTTTAAGGGAAGGGATCATGGGGGGTTGAATGTTGGAGCAGTGTCTTTACACTTAGCTTTAAGGGAAGGGATCATGGGGGGGTTGAATGTTGGAGCAGTGTCTTTACACTTAGCTTTAAGGGAAGGGATCTGGGGGGTTGAATGTTGGAGCAGTGTCTTTACACTTAGCTTTAAGGGAAGGGATCATGGGGGTTGAATGTTGGAGCAGTGTCTTTACACTTAGCTTTAAGGGAAGGGATCATGGGGGGGTTGAATGTTGGAGCAGTGTCTTTACACTTAGCTTTAAGGGAAGGGATCATGGGGGGTTGAATGTTGGAGCAGTGTCTTTACCCTTAGCTTTAAGGGAAGGGATCATGGGGGGTTGAATGTTGGAGCAGTGTCTTTACACTTAGCTTTAAGGGAAGGGATCATGGGGGGTTGAATGTTGGAGCAGTGTCTTTACACTTAGCTTTAAGGGAAGGGATCATGGGGGGTTGAATGTTGGAGCAGTGTCTTTACACTTAGCTTTAAGGGAAGGGATCATGGGGGTTGAATGTTGGAGCAGTGTCTTTACACTTAGCTTTAAGGGGAAGGGATCATGGGGGGTTGAATGTTGGAGCAGTGTCTTTACACTTAGCTTTAAGGGAAGGGATCATGGGGGTTGAATGTTGGAGCAGTGTCTTTACACTTAGCTTTAAGGGAAGGGATCATGGGGGGTTGAATGTTGGAGCAGTGTCTTTACACTTAGCTTTAAGGGAAGGGATCATGGGGGGTTGAATGTTGGAGCAGTGTCTTTACACTTAGCTTTAAGGGAAGGGATCATGGGGGGTTGAATGTTGGAGCAGTGTCTTTACACTTAGCTTTAAGGGAAGGGGTCATGGGGGTTGAATGTTGGAGCAGTGTCTTTACACTTAGCTTTAAGGGAAGGGATCATGGGGGGTTGAATGTTGGAGCAGTGTCTTTACACTTAGCTTTAAGGGAAGGGATCATGGGGGTTGAATGTTGGAGCAGTGTCTTTACACTTAGCTTTAAGGGAAGGATCATGGGGGTTGAATGTTGGAGCAGTGTCTTTACACTTAGCTTTAAGGGAAGGGATCATGGGGGGTTGAATGTTGGAGCAGTGTCTTTACCCTTAGCTTTAAGGGAAGGGATCATGGGGGGGTTGAATGTTGGAGCAGTGTCTTTACACTTAGCTTTAAGGGAAGGGATCATGGGGGGTTGAATGTTGGAGCAGTGTCTTTACACTTAGCTTTAAGGGAAGGGATCATGGGGGGTTGAATGTTGGAGCAGTGTCTTTACACTTAGCTTTAAGGGAGGGATCATGGGGGGGGTTGAATGTTGGAGCAGTGTCTTTACACTTAGCTTTAAGGGAAGGGATCATGGGGGGTTGAATGTTGGAGCAGTGTCTTTACACTTAGAACTTTTCATTTACACAACTTTTCTCAAATCAAAAAAAATCAATCAACTTGAACCCAAACAAGCACTAGAAACAGCCATAGAAAGTGTAACTATGGGCCCTGGTCAAAAGTAGTGTACTATATAGGGAATAGGGTGTCATAGGGCTCTGGTCTAAAGTAGTGCACTATATAGGGAATAGGGTGTCATAGGGCTCTGGTCTAAAGTAGTGAACTATATAGGGAATAGGGTGTCATAGGGCTCTGGTCTAAAGTAGTGCACTATATAGGGAATAGGGTGTCATAGGGCTCTGGTCTAAAGTAGTGCACTATATAGGGAATAGGGTGTCATAGGGCTCTGGTCTAAAGTAGTGTACTATATAGGGAATAGGGTGTCATATGGCTCTGGTCTAAAGTAGTGCACTATATAGGGAATAGGGTGTCATAGGGCTCTAGTCTAAAGTAGTGCACTATATAGGGAATAGGGTGTCATAGGGCTCTGGTCTAAAGTAGTGTACTATATAGGGAATAGGGTGTCATAGGGCTCTGGTCTAAAGTAGTGTACTATATAGGGAATAGGGTGTCATAGGGCTCTGGTCTAAAGTAGTGCACTATATAGGGAATAGGTGTCATAGGGCTCTGGTCTAAAGTAGTGCACTATATAGGGAATAGGGTGCCATAGGGCTCTGGTCTAAAGTAGTGTACTATAGGGGAATAGGGTGTCATAGGGCTCTGGTCTAAAGTAGTGTACTATATAGGGAATAGGGTGTCATAGGGCTCTGGTCTAAAGTAGTGAACTATATAGGGAATAGGGTGTCATAGGGCTCTGGTCTAAAGTAGTGCACTATATAGGGAATAGGGTGTCATAGGGCTCTGGTCTAAAGTAGTGCACTATATAGGGAATAGGGTGTCATAGGGCTCTGGTCTAAAGTAGTGCACTATATAGGGAATAGGGTGTCATAGGGCTCTGGTCTAAAGTAGTGAACTATATAGGGAATAGGGTGCCATAGGGCTCTGGTCTAAAGTAGTGCACTATATAGGGAATAGGGTGTCATAGGGCTCTGGTCTAAAGTAGTGCACTATATAGGGAATAGGGTGTCATAGGGCTCTGGTCTAAAGTAGTGAACTATATAGGGAATAGGGTGCCACTTGGGACATTTCTTATGTGAATTCAGCGGGTACTGTCAACTGTCACTCCATCACCTATAGAGAACCAGACAGTCCTCCAACTTACGTATTTCTCGATCTCGATACCGTCTTTGAAGAAGAGGAAGAAAGGCGTGACTCCATCCTCACGGTAATCTAGCAGGCCGATGGCTCCGTCACAGTTCATTGACTCACCGGTGAAGAACTGTAGGAGGAGCAGGACACGTGTTGAAGAGGGGGATACAAGGAGACAATGTTCACTTATAGTTTCATACAATGGAGGAAGATGAGCTGCATTCTTTTGGAGCCAAACCACACACATCGCCCCCCCCCCCACCTATCCAAAATTCAAAGTGTAGGCCACTGACTAGACAACGTACTCAGGTAAAAACAGATGTTAGTTTCATAGGTCATAGGTCACAGCCTCTAAAGGTGTCCTAAGATTGTCATCACTGTACGTTCCAGTAAGCCACTTCACTTCAACTCATTAACCCAATATAAAACGAGTGTCCATAACATACACAGCACGGGCCACGGTTGCATCCCAAACAGCACCCTATTCAGCGCACCAAATAACGGACCCTGGACTGGTGTGGTGCACCGCGCAGTGAAAAAAGGGTTGCCATTTGGGACCCAGCCACACGAGTTAGGCGTTCCTCTCACCTGGTATTTATCGAGGTTCCCCAGGATCATCTTAACAGCTGCTGGAGCTCCAGCCACGAAGGCCTGTACCCTCTTGGAATCCTGCTCCTCCAGCTTTGCCTTGACTCTGGGGGGGACGACACGCCGACATTACATTCACAACGCTCCCATTGGGCTGCCTGATACTCCCAGAAAACACTCACTGCACGCCGACATTACATTCACAACGCTCCCATTGGGCTGCCTGATACTCCCAGAAAACACTCACTGCTTGTGAACTGTTCATAACTTTTTTTTGCACCAATTTTTTTTTACCAGGTAAGTTGACTGAGAACACAGTCTCATTGACAGCAACGACCTGGGGAATAATAATAATATGCCATTTAGCAGACGCTTTTATCCAAAGTGACTTACAGTCATGTGTGCACACATTTTTTTTTAACGTATGGGTGGTCCCGGGGATCGAACCCACTACCCTGGCGTTACAAGTGCCATGCTCTACCAATTGAGCTACAGAGGAGTGGAATGGTTACAGGGGGAGGGGGGAGGACGAATGAGCCAATTGGAAGAGTACTGCTCCAAATCCCCTCCCAGTCGTTTAACAGGTATTTACACCCACAAGGGAACACCTTCCCTATTCAATCCCAGACGCCATAGCAGGGCGAGCAGAAAGCGCAGGGACATTTGATGTAACTAGCATCACAGTTACTAAAACCCTGGGTGTCACCAGAGAGAGGTGGTTTAGCCCCATTTCTGTGACCCCTTCAGGCTTTAGATTAGATGACAAGACCACTTACGCCTTCATGTATCCCTTGATATAGCTCTGGTAGGCCTTCTTGTTGTAGGCGGAGGTCTCCTGCAGTTTGCTGTTGAGCACAATGTCAACTCCACTGACTGTGGACGCTTCACTGCCCTCGTCTCCTCCCTCTGCAGAGGCGTTGGCGCCGATCAAAGCACCGTCGACGTCCTCCGATCTGGAAGTGAGCTGGAAGGGAGGCGAGATGGGGGTTGGGGGTTATGGTTAGGCTAGCAGGCTACAACGGTAGATGGGGGTTGGGGGGTTATGGTTAGGCTAGCAGGCTACAACGGTAGATGGGGGTTGGGGGGTTATGGTTAGGCTAGCAGGCTACAACGGTAGATGGGGGTTGGGGGGTTATGGTTAGGCTAGCAGGCTACAACGGTAGATGGGGGTTGGGGGGTTATGGTTAGGCTAGCAGGCTACAACGGTATCAACACGTTATCCTAGCTAGCTAGTAGATCCGTTTACCCGAGCCGAAGTTGCCAAACATGTTTCATACCCCTCCGGCATTTTAAGTTAGTGAAATGGATGAATAGCTAGCCAAGTTGCTAACAGTTAAGGAAGGTAACTGTATTGAAACGGTAAAGTAGTGGACGTTAGCTAAACGTACCTTCCCCTGTACTTCGTACAGCATGCCGTCGCAGGCCTCCGTGATTTTGTAGACCTCGGTGAATAGCTCATCTCCTGAAAATGCAGAATGATTAGCCAACGCACCCCCAAACATGGTAGCTAGCCTACTAGTTAACACAATAGTTAGCTAAATTCACTATCAGCTGTTTACATTGGAAACAGGGCAGTTAGTAGCTAGTTCTCTAACTAGCCAGTTAACGCTAGCTAGTTAGCCAAATGCCGGTAGGCCTCGCTAACCAGCTGGTAAATGCTAACTCCGGTAAGCCTAGCAGTCTATTGATTTTTACTCCGTTATACAGTACTCATAAAATATACTTGGATCGATCGCCGTGCAGAATACCATGGAGGACTACGACGATGTTTAAAAAGTATTTTCCACCACATCGTTGGCACGAAAGGCCTTAGAACTTCCGGTAGGCCACAATAAACACACTACAAAATGCAGACCAAAAAAAAAGAAGTGATTTTTATGAAATAATGACAACGGAGTACTGATAATATAAACGTTAGTTTACCGGTGATGATATCCTTGTAGATGATCATTTTGTTGGATTGTAGATGTGACGTTCAAGGGGAAGATGGTTTTGGATCCCTACCCGTCTCAGGACTCGTAAGAAAAGGAGAGGAAAACAGCGGTTCCCCCAATTTAGATAGCAGCGGTACTAGTGACGTCATGCAGAAGGGTTCTGCTAATATGGGTCACAGGTGCCCCCTTGAGGACATTTAGCGCGGTGCCGCTTCTCCGGGTGCGTTCCAACCCTGCCCATGTCTTTTTCTTTAGTCTCAGGTTTTACCAGAGAGGAGTATGGCGGGGGTTAACGTTGTGTTGGCCACTACCCAGTCAGGGTTGTAAAGCCATGAGTTCAAGCTAATCAAATCGAAGTTTATTTTAGGATACAGCGTAGTGTAAAGCTACACAATACAATGAAAAGTCTACTCACAGTGAAGCTCTCCTCTCAGACAGTGCAGTGATCTTAAGCTATTTGTATTTACATTAGAATATAGTCTACCAATAGCTACTGTATACCACGTAGTCGTAGACCCTATTAGACTATAGTCTACCAATAGCTACTGTATACCACGTAGTCGTAGGCCTATTAGACTATAGTCTACCAATATCTACTGTATACCACGTAGTCGTAGGCCCTATTAGACTATAGTCTACCAATAGCTACTGTATACCACGTAGTCGTAGACCTATTAGACTATAGTCTACCAATAGCTACTGTATACCACGTAGTCGTAGACCCTATTAGACTATAGTCTACCAATAGCTACTGTATACCACGTAGTCGTAGGCCTATTAGACTATAGTCTACCAATAGCTACTGTATACCACGTAGTCGTAGGCCCTATTAGACTATAGTCTACCAATAGCTACTGTATACCACGTAGTCGTAGGCCTATTAGACTATAGTCTACCAATAGCTACTGTATACCACGTAGTCGTAGGCCTATTAGACTATAGTCTACCAATAGCTACTGTATACCACGTAGTCGTAGGCCTATTAGACTATAGTCTACCAATAGCTACTGTATACCACGTAGTCGTAGGCCTATTAGACTATAGTCTACCAATAGCTACTGTATACCACGTAGTCGTAGGCCTATTAGACTATAGTCTACCAATAGCTACTGTATACCACGTAGTCGTAGACCTATTAGACTATAGTCTACCAATATCTACTGTATACCACGTAGTCGTAGGCCCTATTAGACTATAGTCTACCAATAGCTACTGTATACCACGTAGTCGTAGGCCTATTAGACTATACTCTACCAATATCTACTGTATACCACGTAGTCGTAGGCCTATTAGACTATAGTCTACCAATATCTACTGTATACCACGTAGTCGTAGGCCTATTAGACTATAGTCTACCAATATCTACTGTATACCACGTAGTCGTAGGCCTATTAGACTATACTCTACCAATATCTACTGTATACCACGTAGTCGTAGGCCTATTAGACTATAGTCTACCAATATCTACTGTATACCACGTAGTCGTAGGCCTATTAGACTATAGTCTACCAATAGCTACTGTATACCACGTAGTCGTAGGCCTATTAGACTATAGTCTACCAATAGCTACTGTATACCACGTAGTCGTAGGCCTATTAGTCTACCAATAGCTACTGTATACCACGTAGTCGTAGGCCTATTAGACTATAGCCTACCAATAGCTACTGTATACCACGTAGTCGTAGGCCTATTAGACTATAGTCTACCAATAGCTACTGTATACCACGTAGTCGTAGGCCCTATTAGACTATAGTCTACCAATAGCTACTGTATACCACGTAGTCGTAGGCCTATTAGACTATAGTCTACCAATAGCTACTGTATACCACGTAGTCGTAGGCCTATTAGACTATAGCCTACCAATAGCTACTGTATACCACGTAGTCGTAGGCCCTATTAGACTATAGTCTACCAATAGCTACTGTATACCACGTAGTCGTAGGCCTATTAGACTATAGTCTACCAATATCTACTGTATACCACGTAGTCGTAGGCCTATTAGACTATAGTCTACCAATAGCTACTGTATACCACGTAGTCGTAGGCCTATTAGACTATAGTCTACCAATATCTACTGTATACCACGTAGTCGTAGGCCTATTAGACTATAGTCTACCAATAGCTACTGTATACCACGTAGTCGTAGGCCCTATTAGACTATAGTCTACCAATATCTACTGTATACCACGTAGTCGTAGGCCTATTAGACTATAGTCTACCAATAGCTACTGTATACCACGTAGTCGTAGGCCCTATTAGACTATAGTCTACCAATAGCTACTGTATACCACGTAGTCGTAGGCCCTATTAGACTATAGTCTACCAATAGCTACTGTATACCACGTAGTCGTAGGCCCTATTAGACTATAGTCTACCAATATCTACTGTATACCACGTAGTCGTAGGCCTATTAGACTATAGTCTACCAATAGCTACTGTATACCACGTAGTCGTAGGCCTATTAGACTATAGTCTACCAATAGCTACTGTATACCACGTAGTCGTAGGCCCTATTAGACTATAGTCTACCAATATCTACTGTATACCACGTAGTCGTAGGCCTATTAGTCTACCAATATCTACTGTATACCACGTAGTCGTAGACCTATTAGACTATAGTCTACCAATAGCTACTGTATACCACGTAGTCGTAGGCCTATTAGACTATAGTCTACCAATAGCTACTGTATACCACGTAGTCGTAGGCCTATTAGACTATAGTCTACCAATAGCTACTGTATACCACGTAGTCGTAGGCCTATTAGACTATAGCCTACCAATAGCTACTGTATACCACGTAGTCGTAGGTCCTATTAGACTATAGTCTACCAATAGATACTGTATACCACGTAGTCGTAGGCCTATTAGACAATAGTCTACCAATAGCTACTGTATACCACGTAGTCGTAGGCCTATTAGACTATAGTCTACCAATAGCTACTGTATACCACGTAGTCGTAGGCCTATTAGACTATAGTCTACCAATAGCTACTGTATACCACGTAGTCGTAGGCCTATTAGACTATAGTCTACCAATAGCTACTGTATACCACGTAGTCGTAGGCCTATTAGACTATAGTCTACCAATAGCTACTGTATACCACGTAGTCGTAGGCCTATTAGACTATAGCCTACCAATAGCTACTGTATACCACGTAGTCGTAGGCCTATTAGACTATAGTCTACCAATAGCTACTGTATACCACGTAGTCGTAGGCCCTATTAGACTATAGCCTACCAATAGCTACTGTATACCACGTAGTCGTAGGCCTATTAGACTATACTCTACCAATAGCTACTGTATACCATGTAGTCGTAGGCCTATTAGACTATAGTCTACCAATATCTACTGTATACCACATAGTCGTAGGCCTATTAGACTATACTCTACCAATAGCTACTGTATACCATGTAGTCGTAGGCCTATTAGACTATAGTCTACCAATATCTACTGTATACCACGTAGTCGTAGGCCTATTAGACTATAGTCTACCAATATCTACTGTATACCACGTAGTCGTAGGCCTATTAGACTATAGCCTACCAATAGCTACTGTATACCACGTAGTCGTAGGCCCTATTAGACTATAGTCTACCAATAGCTACTGTATACCACGTAGTCGTAGGCCTATTAGACTATAGTCTACCAATAGCTACTGTATACCACGTAGTCGTAGGCCCTATTAGACTATAGGCTACCAATAGCTACTGTATACCACGTAGTCGTAGGCCTATTAGTCTACCAATATTTACTGTATACCACGTAGTCGTAGGCCTATTAGACTATAGCCTACCAATAGCTACTGTATACCACGTAGTCGTAGGCCTATTAGACTATAGTCTACCAATAGCTACTGTATACCACGTAGTCGTAGGCCTATTAGACTATAGTCTACCAATAGCTACTGTATACCATGTAGTCGTAGGCCTATTAGACTATAGTCTACCAATATCTACTGTATACCACGTAGTCGTAGGCCTATTAGACTATAGTCTACCAATATCTACTGTATACCACGTAGTCGTAGGCCTATTAGACTATAGCCTACCAATAGCTACTGTATACCACGTAGTCGTAGGCCCTATTAGACTATAGTCTACCAATAGCTACTGTATACCACGTAGTCGTAGGCCTATTAGACTATAGTCTACCAATAGCTACTGTATACCACGTAGTCGTAGGCCCTATTAGACTATAGGCTACCAATAGCTACTGTATACCACGTAGTCGTAGGCCTATTAGTCTACCAATAGCTACTGTATACCACGTAGTCGTAGGCCTATTAGACTATAGCCTACCAATAGCTACTGTATACCACGTAGTCGTAGGCCTATTAGACTATAGTCTACCAATAGCTACTGTATACCACGTAGTCGTAGGCCTATTAGACTATAGTCTACCAATAGCTACTGTATACCACGTAGTCGTAGGCCTATTAGACTATAGTCTACCAATAGCTACTGTATACCACGTGAGTCGTAGGCCTATTAGACTATAGTCTACCAATAGCTACTGTATACCACGTAGTTGTAGGCCTATTAGACTATAGTCTACCAATAGCTACTGTATACCACGTAGTCGTAGGCCTATTAGACTATAGTCTACCAATAGCTACTGTATACCACGTAGTCGTAGGCCTATTAGACTATAGTCTACCAATAGCTACTGTATACCACGTAGTCGTAGGGCCCTATTAGACTATAGTCTACCAATAGCTACTGTATACCACGTAGTCGTAGGCCTATTAGACTATAGTCTACCAATAGCTACTGTATACCACGTAGTCGTAGGCCTATTAGACTATAGTCTACCAATAGCTACTGTATACCACGTAGTCGTAGGCCTATTAGACTATAGTCTACCAATAGCTACTGTATACCACGTAGTCGTAGGCCCTATTAGACTATAGTCTACCAATAGCTACTGTATACCACGTAGTCGTAGGCCTATTAGACTATAGTCTACCAATAGCTACTGTATACCACGTAGTCGTAGGCCTATTAGACTATAGCCTACCAATAGCTACTGTATACCACGTAGTCGTAGGCCCTATTAGACTATAGTCTACCAATAGCTACTGTATACCACGTAGTCGTAGGCCTATACTCTACCAATAGCTACTGTATACCACGTAGTCGTAGGCCTATTAGACTATACTCTACCAATAGCTACTGTATACCACGTAGTCGTAGGCCTATTAGACTATAGTCTACCAATAGCTACTGTATACCACGTAGTCGTAGGCCCTATTAGACTATAGTCTACCAATATCTACTGTATACCACGTAGTCGTAGGCCCTATTAGACTATAGTCTACCAATAGCTACTGTATACCACGTAGTCGTAGGCCCTATTAGACTATAGCCTACCAATAGCTACTGTATACCACGTAGTCGTAGGCCTATTAGACTATAGTCTACCAATAGCTACTGTATACCACGTAGTCGTAGGCCTATTAGACTATAGTCTACCAATAGCTACTGTATACCACGTAGTCGTAGGCCCTATTAGACTATAGTCTACCAATAGCTACTGTATACCACGTAGTCGTAGGCCCTATTAGACTATAGTCTACCAATAGCTACTGTATACCACGTAGTCGTAGGCCTATTAGACTATAGTCTACCAATAGCTACTGTATACCACGTAGTCGTAGGCCCTATTAGACTATAGTCTACCAATAGCTACTGTATACCACGTGAGTCGTAGGCCTATTAGACTATAGTCTACCAATAGCTACTGTATACCACGTAGTCGTAGGCCTATTAGACTATAGTCTACCAATAGCTACTGTATACCACGTAGTCGTAGGCCTATTAGACTATAGCCTACCAATAGCTACTGTATACCACGTAGTCGTAGGCCCTATTAGACTATAGTCTACCAATATCTACTGTATACCACGTAGTCGTAGGCCTATTAGACTATAGCCTACCAATAGCTACTGTATACCACGTAGTCGTAGGCCCTATTAGACTATAGTCTACCAATAGCTACTGTATACCACGTAGTCGTAGGCCTATTAGACTATAGTCTACCAATAGCTACTGTATACCACGTAGTCGTAGGCCTATTAGACTATAGCCTACCAATAGCTACTGTATACCACGTAGTCGTAGGCCTATTAGACTATAGTCTACCAATAGCTACTGTATACCACGTAGTCGTAGGCCTATTAGACTATAGTCTACCAATAGCTACTGTATACCACGTAGTCGTAGGCCTATTAGACTATAGTCTACCAATAGCTACTGTATACCACGTAGTCGTAGGCCTATTAGACTATAGTCTACCAATAGCTACTGTATACCACGTAGTCGTAGGCCCTATTAGACTATAGTCTACCAATAGCTACTGTATACCACGTAGTCGTAGGCCTATTAGACTATAGTCTACCAATAGCTACTGTATACCACGTAGTCGTAGGCCTATTAGACTATAGTCTACCAATAGCTACTGTATACCACGTAGTCGTAGGCCCTATTAGACTATAGTCTACCAACAGCTACTGTATACCACGTAGTCGTAGGCCTATTAGACTATAGTCTACCAATAGCTACTGTATACCACGGTAGAGTCGTGGCCTATTAGACTATAGTCTACCAATAGCTACTGTATACCACGTAGTCGTAGGCCTATTAGACTATAGTCTACCAATAGCTACTGTATACCACGTAGTCGTAGACCTATTAGACTATAGTCTACCAATAGCTACTGTATACCACGTAGTCGTAGGCCTATTAGACTATAGTCTACCAATAGCTACTGTATACCACGTAGTCGTAGGCCTATTAGACTATAGTCTACCAATAGCTACTGTATACCACGTAGTCGTAGGCCTATTAGACTATAGTCTACCAATAGCTACTGTATACCACGTAGTCGTAGGCCTATTAGACTATAGTCTACCAATAGCTACTGTATACCACGTAGTCGTAGGCCTATTAGACTATAGTCTACCAATAGCTACTGTATACCACGTAGTCGTAGGCCTATTAGACTATAGTCTACCAATAACTACTGTATACCACGTAGTCGTAGGCCTATTAGTCTACCAATAGCTACTGTATACCACGTAGTCGTAGGCCTATTAGACTATAGCCTACCAATAGCTACTGTATACCACATAGTCGTAGGCCTATTAGACTATAGTCTACCAATAGCTACTGTATACCACGTAGTCGTAGGCCCTATTAGACTATAGTCTACCAATAGCTACTGTATACCACGTAGTCGTAGGCCTATTAGACTATAGTCTACCAATAGCTACTGTATACCACGTAGTCGTAGGCCTATTAGACTATAGTCTACCAATAGCTACTGTATACCACGTAGTCGTAGGCCTATTAGACTATAGTCTACCAATAGCTACTGTATACCACGTAGTCGTAGGCCTATTAGACTATAGTCTACCAATAGCTACTGTATACCACGTAGTCGTAGGCCTATTAGACTATAGTCTACCAATAGCTACTGTATACCACGTAGTCGTAGGCCCTATTAGACTATAGTCTACCAATAGCTACTGTATACCACGTAGTCGTAGGCCTATTAGACTATAGTCTACCAATAGCTACTGTATACCACGTGAGTCGTAGGCCTATTAGACTATAGTCTACCAATAGCTACTGTATACCACGTAGTCGTAGGCCTATTAGACTATAGTCTACCAATAGCTACTGTATACCACGTAGTCGTAGGCCTATTAGACAATAGTCTACCAATAGCTACTGTATACCACGTAGTCGTAGGCCTATTAGACTATAGTCTACCAATAGCTACTGTATACCACGTAGTCGTAGGCCCTATTAGACTATAGTCTACCAATAGCTACTGTATACCACGTAGTCGTAGGCCTATTAGACTATAGTCTACCAATAGCTACTGTATACCACGTAGTCGTAGGCCTATTAGACTATAGTCTACCAATAGCTACTGTATACCACGTAGTCGTAGGCCTATTAGACTATAGCCTACCAATAGCTACTGTATACCACGTAGTCGTAGGCCTATTAGACTATAGCCTACCAATAGCTACTGTATACCACTGAGTCGTAGGCCCTATTAGACTATAGCCTACCAATAGCTACTGTATACCACGTAGTCGTAGGCCCTATTAGACTATAGTCTACCAATAGCTACTGTATACCACGTAGTCGTAGACCCTATTAGACTATAGTCTACCAATAGCTACTGTATACCACGTAGTCGTAGACCCTATTAGACTATAGTCTACCAATAGCTACTGTATACCACGTAGTCGTAGGCCTATTAGACTATAGTCTACCAATAGCTACTGTATACCACGTAGTCGTAGGCCTATTAGACTATAGTCTACCAATAGCTACTGTATACCACGTAGTCGTAGGCCTATTAGACTATAGTCTACCAATAGCTACTGTATACCACGTAGTCGTAGGCCTATTAGACTATAGTCTACCAATAGCTACTGTATACCACGTAGTCGTAGGCCTATTAGACTATAGCCTACCAATAGCTACTGTATACCACGTAGTCGTAGGCCTATTAGACTATAGTCTACCAATAGCTACTGTATACCACGTAGTCGTAGGGCCCTATTAGACTATAGTCTACCAATAGCTACTGTATACCACGTAGTCGTAGGCCTATTAGACTATAGGCTACCAATACTGTATAAAAGCTACTGTATACCACGTAGTCGTAGGCCTATTAGACTATAGCCTACCAATAGCTACTGTATACCACGTAGTCGTAGGCCTATTAGACTATAGTCTACCAATAGCTACTGTATACCACGTAGTCGTAGGCCCTATTAGACTATAGTCTACCAATAGCTACTGTATACCACGTAGTCGTAGGCCTATTAGACTATAGTCTACCAATAGCTACTGTATACCACGTAGTCGTAGGCCTATTAGACTATAGTCTACCAATAGCTACTGTATACCACGAGTCGTAGGCCTATTAGACTATAGTCTACCAATAGCTACTGTATACCACGTAGTCGTAGGCCTATTAGACTATAGTCTACCAATAGCTACTGTATACCACGTAGTCGTAGGCCTATTAGACTATAGTCTACCAATAGCTACTGTATACCACGTAGTCGTAGGCCCTATTAGACTATAGTCTACCAATAGCTACTGTATACCACGTAGTCGTAGGCCTATTAGACTATAGTCTACCAATAGCTACTGTATACCACGTAGTCGTAGGCCTATTAGACTATAGTCTACCAATAGCTACTGTATACCACGTGAGTCGTAGGCCTATTAGACTATAGTCTACCAATAGCTACTGTATACCACGTAGTCGTAGGGCCCTATTAGACTATAGTCTACCAATAGCTACTGTATACCACGTAGTCGTAGGCCTATTAGACTATAGTCTACCAATAGCTACTGTATACCACGTAGTCGTAGGCCTATTAGACTATAGTCTACCAATAGCTACTGTATACCACGTAGTCGTAGGCCCTATTAGACTATAGTCTACCAATAGCTACTGTATACCACGTAGTCGTAGGCCTATTAGACTATAGTCTACCAATAGCTACTGTATACCACGTAGTCGTAGGCCCTATTAGACTATAGTCTACCAATAGCTACTGTATACCACGTAGTCGTGAGGCCCTATTAGACTATAGTCTACCAATAGCTACTGTATACCACGTGAGTCGTAGGCCCTATTAGACTATAGTCTACCAATAGCTACTGTATACCACGTAGTCGTAGGCCCTATTAGACTATAGTCTACCAATAGCTACTGTATACCACGTGAGTCGTAGGCCCTATTAGACTATAGTCTACCAATATCTACTGTATACCACGTAGTCGTAGGGCCTATTAGACTATAGTCTACCAATAGCTACTGTATACCACGTAGTCGTAGGCCTATTAGACTATAGCCTACCAATAGCTACTGTATACCACGTAGTCGTAGGCCTATTAGACTATAGTCTACCAATAGCTACTGTATACCACGTAGTCGTAGGCCTATTAGACTATAGCCTACCAATAGCTACTGTATACCACGTAGTCGTAGGGCCTATTAGACTATAGTCTACCAATAGCTACTGTATACCACGTAGTCGTAGGCCTATTAGACTATAGTCTACCAATAGCTACTGTATACCACGTAGTCGTAGGCCTATTAGACTATAGTCTACCAATAGCTACTGTATACCACGTAGTCGTAGGCCCTATTAGACTATAGTCTACCAATAGCTACTGTATACCACGTAGTCGTAGGCCTATTAGACTATAGTCTACCAATAGCTACTGTATACCACGTAGTCGTAGGGCCTATTAGACTATAGTCTACCAATAGCTACTGTATACCACGTAGTCGTAGGCCTATTAGACTATAGCCTACCAATAGCTACTGTATACCACGTGAGTCGTAGGCCTATTAGACTATAGTCTACCAATAGCTACTGTATACCACGTAGTCGTAGGCCTATTAGACTATAGTCTACCAATAGCTACTGTATACCACGTAGTCGTAGGCCCTATTAGACTATAGTCTACCAATAGCTACTGTATACCACGTAGTCGTAGGCCTATTAGACTATAGTCTACCAATAGCTACTGTATACCACGTAGTCGTAGGCCTATTAGACTATAGTCTACCAATAGCTACTGTATACCACGTAGTCGTAGGCCCTATTAGACTATAGTCTACCAATAGCTACTGTATACCACGTAGTCGTAGGCCTATTAGACTATAGTCTACCAATAGCTACTGTATACCACGTAGTCGTAGGCCTATTAGACTATAGTCTACCAATAGCTACTGTATACCACGTAGTCGTAGGCCCTATTAGACTATAGTCTACCAATAGCTACTGTATACCACGTAGTCGTGAGGCCTATTAGACTATAGTCTACCAATAGCTACTGTATACCACGTAGTCGTAGGCCCTATTAGACTATAGTCTACCAATAGCTACTGTATACCACGTAGTCGTAGGCCTATTAGACTATAGTCTACCAATAGCTACTGTATACCACGTAGTCGTAGGGCCTATTAGACTATAGTCTACCAATAGCTACTGTATACCACGTAGTCGTAGGCCTATTAGACTATAGTCTACCAATAGCTACTGTATACCACGTAGTCGTAGGCCTATTAGACTATAGTCTACCAATAGCTACTGTATACCACGTAGTCGTAGGCCCTATTAGACTATAGTCTACCAATAGCTACTGTATACCACGTAGTCGTAGGCCTATTAGACTATAGTCTACCAATATCTACTGTATACCACGTAGTCGTAGGCCTATTAGACTATAGTCTACCAATAGCTACTGTATACCACGTAGTCGTAGGCCTATTAGACTATAGTCTACCAATAGCTACTGTATACCACGTAGTCGTAGGCCTATTAGACTATAGTCTACCAATATCTACTGTATACCACGTAGTCGTAGGCCTATTAGACTATAGTCTACCAATAGCTACTGTATACCACGTAGTCGTAGGCCCTATTAGACTATAGTCTACCAATAGCTACTGTATACCACGTAGTCGTAGGCCTATTAGACTATAGTCTACCAATAGCTACTGTATACCACGTAGTCGTAGGGCCTATTAGACTATAGTCTACCAATAGCTACTGTATACCACGTAGTCGTAGGCCTATTAGACTATAGTCTACCAATAGCTACTGTATACCACGTGTAGTCGTAGGCCTATTAGACTATAGTCTACCAATAGCTACTGTATACCACGTAGTCGTAGGCCTATTAGACTATAGTCTACCAATAGCTACTGTATACCACGTAGTCGTAGGCCTATTAGACTATAGTCTACCAATAGCTACTGTATACCACGTAGTCGTAGGCCTATTAGACTATAGCCTACCAATAGCTACTGTATACCACAGAGTCGTAGGCCCTATTAGACTATAGTCTACCAATTGCTACTGTATACCACGTAGTCGTAGGCCCTATTAGACTATAGTCTACCAATAGCTACTGTATACCACGTAGTCGTAGGCCCTATTAGACTATAGTCTACCAATAGCTACTGTATACCACGTGAGTCGTAGGCCTATTAGACTATAGTCTACCAATAGCTACTGTATACCACGCAGTCGTAGGCCTATTAGACTATAGTCTACCAATAGCTACTGTATACCACGTAGTCGGGCCTATTAGACTATAGTCTACCAATAGCTACTGTATACCACGTAGTCGTAGGCCCTATTAGACTATAGTCTACCAATAGCTACTGTATACCACGTAGTCGTAGGCCTATTAGACTATAGTCTACCAATAGCTACTGTATACCACGTAGTCGTAGGCCTATTAGACTATAGTCTACCAATAGCTACTGTATACCACGTAGTCGTAGGCCCTATTAGACTATAGTCTACCAATAGCTACTGTATACCACGTAGTCGTAGGCCTATTAGACTATAGTCTACCAATAGCTACTGTATACCACGTAGTCGTAGGCCTATTAGACTATAGCCTACCAATAGCTACTGTATACCACGTAGTCGTAGGGCCTATTAGACTATAGCCTACCAATAGCTACTGTATACCACGAAGTCGTAGGCCCTATTAGACTATAGTCTACCAATAGCTACTGTATACCACGTAGTCGTAGGCCCTATTAGACTATAGTCTACCAATAGCTACTGTATACCACGTAGTCGTAGGCCTATTAGACTATAGTCTACCAATAGCTACTGTATACCACGTAGTCGTAGGCCTATTAGACTATAGTCTACCAATAGCTACTGTATACCACGTAGTCGTAGGGCCCTATTAGACTATAGTCTACCAATAGCTACTGTATACCACGTAGTCGTAGGCCTATTAGACTATAGTCTACCAATAGCTACTGTATACCACGTAGTCGTAGGCCTATTAGACTATAGTCTACCAATAGCTACTGTATACCACGTAGTCGTAGGCCTATTAGACTATAGTCTACCAATAGCTACTGTATACCACGTAGTCGTAGGCCTATTAGACTATAGTCTACCAATAGCTACTGTATACCACGTAGTCGTAGGCCTATTAGACTATAGTCTACCAATAGCTACTGTATACCACGTGAGTCGTAGGCCTATTAGACTATAGTCTACCAATAGCTACTGTATACCACGTAGTCGTAGGCCTATTAGACTATAGTCTACCAATAGCTACTGTATACCACGTAGTCGTAGGCCTATTAGACTATAGTCTACCAATAGCTACTGTATACCACGTAGTCGTAGGCCTATTAGACTATAGTCTACCAATAGCTACTGTATACCACGTAGTCGTAGGCCTATTAGACTATAGTCTACCAATAGCTACTGTATACCACGTAGTCGTAGGCCTATTAGACTATAGTCTACCAATAGCTACTGTATACCACGTAGTCGTAGGGCCTATTAGACTATAGTCTACCAATAGCTACTGTATACCACGTAGTCGTAGGCCTATTAGACTATAGTCTACCAATAGCTACTGTATACCACGTAGTCGTAGGCCTATTAGACTATAGTCTACCAATAGCTACTGTATACCACGTAGTCGTAGGGCCTATTAGACTATAGTCTACCAATAGCTACTGTATACCACGTAGTCGTAGGCCTATTAGACTATAGTCTACCAATAGCTACTGTATACCACGTAGTCGTAGGACCTATTAGACTATAGTCTACCAATAGCTACTGTATACCACGTAGTCGTAGGCCTATTAGACTATAGTCTACCAATAGCTACTGTATACCACGTAGTCGTAGGCCTATTAGACTATAGCCTACCAATAGCTACTGTATACCACGTAGTCGTAGGCCTATTAGACTATAGTCTACCAATAGCTACTGTATACCACGTAGTCGTAGGCCCTATTAGACTATAGTCTACCAATAGCTACTGTATACCACGTAGTCGTAGGCCTATTAGACTATAGTCTACCAATAGCTACTGCATAGTGTAGGCCTATTAGACTATAGTCTACCAATAGCTACTGTATACCACGTAGTCGTAGGCCTATTAGTCTACCAATAGCTACTGTATACCACGTAGTCGTAGGCCTATTAGACTATAGTCTACCAATAGCTACTGTATACCACGTAGTCGTAGGCCTATTAGACTATAGTCTACCAATAGCTACTGTATACCACGTAGTCGTAGGCCCTATTAGACTATAGTCTACCAATAGCTACTGTATACCACGTAGTCGTAGGCCTATTAGACTATAGTCTACCAATAGCTACTGTATACCACGTAGTCGTAGGCCTATTAGACTATAGTCTACCAATAGCTACTGTATACCACGTAGTCGTAGGCCTATTAGACTATAGTCTACCAATAGCTACTGTATACCACGTAGTCGTAGGCCTATTAGACTATAGCCTACCAATAGCTACTGTATACCACGTAGTCGTAGGCCCTATTAGACTATAGTCTACCAATAGCTACTGTATACCACGTAGTCGTAGGCCCTATTAGACTATAGTCTACCAATAGCTACTGTATACCACGTAGTCGTAGACCTATTAGACTATAGTCTACCAATAGCTACTGTATACCACGTAGTCGTAGGCCTATTAGACTATAGTCTACCAATAGCTACTGTATACCACGTAGTCGTAGGTCCTATTAGACTATAGTCTACCAATAGCTACTGTATACCACGTAGTCGTAGGCCTATTAGACAATAGTCTACCAATAGCTACTGTATACCACGTAGTCGTAGGCCTATTAGACTATAGTCTACCAATAGCTACTGTATACCACGTAGTCGAGGCCTATTAGACTATAGTCTACCAATAGCTACTGTATACCACGTAGTCGTAGGCCTATTAGACTATAGTCTACCAATAGCTACTGTATACCACGTAGTCGTAGGCCTATTAGACTATAGTCTACCAATAGCTACTGTATACCACGTAGTCGTAGGCCTATTAGACTATAGCCTACCAATAGCTACTGTATACCACGTAGTCGTAGGCCTATTAGACTATAGCCTACCAATAGCTACTGTATACCACGTAGTCGTAGGCCTATTAGACTATAGTCTACCAATAGCTACTGTATACCACGTAGTCGTAGGCCCTATTAGACTATAGTCTACCAATATCTACTGTATACCACGTAGTCGTAGGCCTATTAGACTATAGTCTACCAATAGCTACTGTATACCACGTAGTCGTAGGCCTATTAGACTATAGTCTACCAATATCTACTGTATACTACGTAGTCGTAGGCCTATTAGACTATAGCCTACCAATAGCTACTGTATACCACGTAGTCGTAGGGCCCTATTAGACTATAGTCTACCAATAGCTACTGTATACCACGTAGTCGTAGGCCTATTAGACTATAGTCTACCAATAGCTACTGTATACCACGTAGTCGTAGGCCTATTAGACTATAGTCTACCAATAGCTACTGTATACCACGTAGTCGTAGGCCTATTAGACTATAGCCTACCAATAGCTACTGTATACCACGTAGTCGTAGGCCCTATTAGACTATAGTCTACCAATAGCTACTGTATACCACGTAGTCGTAGGGCCTATTAGACTATAGTCTACCAATAGCTACTGTATACCACGTAGTCGTAGGCCTATTAGACTATAGCCTACCAATAGCTACTGTATACCACGTAGTCGTAGGGCCTATTAGACTATAGTCTACCAATAGCTACTGTATACCACGTAGTCGTAGGCCTATTAGACTATAGTCTACCAATAGCTACTGTATACCACGTAGTCGTAGGCCTATTAGACTATAGTCTACCAATAGCTACTGTATACCACGTAGTCGTAGGCCTATTAGACTATAGTCTACCAATAGCTACTGTATACCACGTAGTCGTAGGCCTATTAGACTATAGTCTACCAATAGCTACTGTATACCACGTAGTCGTAGGCCCTATTAGACTATAGTCTACCAATAGCTACTGTATACCACGTAGTCGTAGGCCTATTAGACTATAGTCTACCAATAGCTACTGTATACCACGTAGTCGTAGGCCTATTAGACTATAGTCTACCAATAGCTACTGTATACCACGTGAGTCGTAGGCCTATTAGACTATAGTCTACCAATAGCTACTGTATACCACGTAGTCGTAGGCCTATTAGACTATAGTCTACCAATAGCTACTGTATACCACGTAGTCGTAGGCCTATTAGACTATAGTCTACCAATAGCTACTGTATACCACGTGAGTCGTAGGCCCTATTAGACTATAGTCTACCAATAGCTACTGTATACCACGTAGTCGTAGGCCTATTAGACTATAGTCTACCAATAGCTACTGTATACCACGTAGTCGTAGGGCCTATTAGACTATAGTCTACCAATAGCTACTGTATACCACGTAGTCGTAGGCCTATTAGACTATAGTCTACCAATAGCTACTGTATACCACGTAGTCGTAGGCCTATTAGACTATAGTCTACCAATAGCTACTGTATACCACGTAGTCGTAGGCCTATTAGACTATAGTCTACCAATAGCTACTGTATACCACGTAGTCGTAGGCCCTATTAGACTATAGTCTACCAATAGCTACTGTATACCACGTAGTCGTAGGCCTATTAGACTATAGTCTACCAATAGCTACTGTATACCACGTAGTCGTAGGCCTATTAGACTATAGCCTACCAATAGCTACTGTATACCACGTAGTCGTAGGCCCTATTAGACTATAGTCTACCAATAGCTACTGTATACCACGTAGTCGTAGCCCTATTAGACTATAGTCTACCAATAGCTACTGTATACCACGTAGTCGTAGGCCTATTAGACTATAGTCTACCAATAGCTACTGTATACCACGTAGTCGTAGGCCTATTAGACTATAGTCTACCAATAGCTACTGTATACCACGTAGTCGTAGGCCTATTAGACTATAGTCTACCAATAGCTACTGTATACCACGTAGTCGTAGGCCTATTAGACTATAGCCTACCAATAGCTACTGTATACCACGTAGTCGTAGGCCCTATTAGACTATAGTCTACCAATAGCTACTGTATACCACGTAGTCGTAGGCCTATTAGACTATAGTCTACCAATAGCTACTGTATACCACGTAGTCGTAGGGCCTATTAGACTATAGCCTACCAATAGCTACTGTATACCACGTGAGTCAGTAGGCCTATTAGACTATACTCTACCAATAGCTACTGTATACCACGTAGTCGTAGGCCTATTAGACTATAGTCTACCAATAGCTACTGTATACCACGTAGTCGTAGGCCTATTAGACTATAGTCTACCAATAGCTACTGTATACCACGTAGTCGTAGGCCTATTAGACTATAGTCTACCAATAGCTACTGTATACCACGTAGTCGTAGGCCTATTAGACTATAGTCTACCAATAGCTACTGTATACCACGTAGTCGTAGGCCTATTAGACTATAGTCTACCAATAGCTACTGTATACCACGTAGTCGTAGGCCTATTAGACTATAGCCTACCAATAGCTACTGTATACCACGTAGTCGTAGGCCCTATTAGACTATAGTCTACCAATAGCTACTGTATACCACGTAGTCGTAGGCCCTATTAGACTATAGTCTACCAATAGCTACTGTATACCACGTAGTCGTAGGCCTATTAGACTATAGTCTACCAATAGCTACTGTATACCACGTAGTCGTAGGCCTATTAGACTATAGTCTACCAATAGCTACTGTATACCACGTAGTCGTAGGCCTATTAGACTATAGTCTACCAATAGCTACTGTATACCACGTAGTCGTAGGCCCTATTAGACTATAGCCTACCAATAGCTACTGTATACCACGTAGTCGTAGGCCCTATTAGACTATAGTCTACCAATAGCTACTGTATACCACGTAGTCGTAGGCCCTATTAGACTATAGTCTACCAATATCTACTGTATACCACGTAGTCGTAGGCCCTATTAGACTATAGTCTACCAATAGCTACTGTATACCACGTAGTCGTAGGCCCTATTAGACTATAGTCTACCAATAGCTACTGTATACCACGTGAGTCGTAGGCCTATTAGACTATAGTCTACCAATAGCTACTGTATACCACGTAGTCGTAGGCCTATTAGACTATAGTCTACCAATAGCTACTGTATACCACGTGAGTCGTAGGCCCTATTAGACTATAGTCTACCAATAGCTACTGTATACCACGTAGTCGTAGGCCTATTAGACTATAGTCTACCAATAGCTACTGTATACCACGTAGTCGTAAGGCCTATTAGACTATAGTCTACCAATAGCTACTGTATACCACGTAGTCGTAGGGCCTATTAGACTATAGTCTACCAATAGCTACTGTATACCACGTAGTCGTAGGCCTATTAGACTATAGCCTACCAATAGCTACTGTATACCACGTAGTCGTAGGCCTATTAGACTATAGCCTACCAATAGCTACTGTATACCACGTAGTCGTAGGCCTATTAGACTATAGTCTACCAATAGCTACTGTATACCACGTGAGTCGTAGGCCCTATTAGACTATAGTCTACCAATAGCTACTGTATACCACGTAGTCGTAGGCCTATTAGACTATAGTCTACCAATAGCTACTGTATACCACGTAGTCGTAGGCCTATTAGACTATAGTCTACCAATAGCTACTGTATACCACGTAGTCGTAGGCCTATTAGACTATAGTCTACCAATAGCTACTGTATACCACGTAGTCGTAGGCCTATTAGACTATAGTCTACCAATAGCTACTGTATACCACGTAGTCGTAGGCCTATTAGACTATAGTCTACCAATAGCTACTGTATACCACGTAGTCGTAGGCCTATTAGACTATAGTCTACCAATAGCTACTGTATACCACGTAGTCGTAGGCCCTATTAGACTATAGTCTACCAATAGCTACTGTATACCACGTAGTCGTAGGCCTATTAGACTATAGTCTACCAATAGCTACTGTATACCACGTAGTCGTAGGGCCTATTAGACTATAGTCTACCAATAGCTACTGTATACCACGTAGTCGTAGGCCTATTAGACTATAGTCTACCAATAGCTACTGTATACCACGTAGTCGTAGGCCTATTAGACTATAGTCTACCAATAGCTACTGTATACCACGTAGTCGTAGGCCTATTAGACTATAGCCTACCAATAGCTACTGTATACCACGTAGTCGTAGGCCTATTAGACTATAGTCTACCAATAGCTACTGTATACCACGTAGTCGTAGGCCTATTAGACTATAGTCTACCAATAGCTACTGTATACCACGTAGTCGTAGGCCTATTAGACTATAGTCTACCAATAGCTACTGTATACCACGTAGTCGTAGGCCCTATTAGACTATAGTCTACCAATAGCTACTGTATACCACGTAGTCGTAGGCCTATTAGACTATAGTCTACCAATAGCTACTGTATACCACGTAGTCGTAGGGCCTATTAGACTATAGTCTACCAATAGCTACTGTATACCACGTAGTCGTAGGCCCTATTAGACTATAGTCTACCAATAGCTACTGTATACCACGTAGTCGTAGGCCTATTAGACTATAGTCTACCAATAGCTACTGTATACCACGTAGTCGTAGGCCTATTAGACTATAGTCTACCAATAGCTACTGTATACCACGTAGTCGTAGGCCTATTAGACTATAGTCTACCAATAGCTACTGTATACCACGTAGTCGTAGGCCCTATTAGACTATAGTCTACCAATAGCTACTGCTATACCACGTATGGAGGCCTATTAGACTATAGTCTACCAATAGCTACTGTATACCACGTAGTCGTAGAGCCTATTAGACTATAGTCTACCAATAGCTACTGTATACCACGTAGTCGTAGGCCTATTAGACTATAGTCTACCAATATCTACTGTATACCACGTAGTCGTAGGCCTATTAGACTATAGCCTACCAATAGCTACTGTATACCACGTAGTCGTAGGCCCTATTAGACTATAGTCTACCAATAGCTACTGTATACCACGTAGTCGTGAGGCCTATTAGACTATAGTCTACCAATAGCTACTGTATACCACGTAGTCGTAGGCCTATTAGACTATAGTCTACCAATAGCTACTGTATACCACGTAGTCGTAGGCCTATTAGACTATAGTCTACCAATAGCTACTGTATACCACGTAGTCGTAGGCCTATTAGACTATAGTCTACCAATAGCTACTGTATACCACGTAGTCGTAGGCCTATTAGACTATAGCCTACCAATAGCTACTGTATACCACGTAGTCGTAGGCCTATTAGACTATAGTCTACCAATAGCTACTGTATACCACGTAGTCGTAGGCCTATTAGACTATAGTCTACCAATAGCTACTGTATACCACGTAGTCGTAGGCCTATTAGACTATAGCCTACCAATAGCTACTGTATACCACGTGAGTCGTAGGCCTATTAGACTATAGTCTACCAATAGCTACTGTATACCACGTAGTCGTAGGCCTATTAGACTATAGTCTACCAATAGCTACTGTATACCACGTAGTCGTAGGCCTATTAGACTATAGTCTACCAATAGCTACTGTATACCACGTAGTCGTAGGCCTATTAGACTATAGTCTACCAATAGCTACTGTATACCACGTAGTCGTAGGGCCCTATTAGACTATAGTCTACCAATAGCTACTGTATACCACGTAGTCGTAGGCCTATTAGACTATAGTCTACCAATAGCTACTGTATACCACGTAGTCGTAGGCCTATTAGACTATAGTCTACCAATAGCTACTGTATACCACGTAGTCGTAGGCCTATTAGACTATAGTCTACCAATAGCTACTGTATACCACGTAGTCGTAGGCCCTATTAGACTATAGTCTACCAATAGCTACTGTATACCACGTAGTCGTAGGCCTATTAGACTATAGTCTACCAATAGCTACTGTATACCACGTGAGTCGTAGGCCTATTAGACTATAGTCTACCAATATCTACTGTATACCACGTGAGTCGTAGGGCCTATTAGACTATAGTCTACCAATAGCTACTGTATACCACGTAGTCGTAGGCCCTATTAGACTATAGTCTACCAATAGCTACTGTATACCACGTAGTCGTAGGCCCTATTAGACTATAGTCTACCAATAGCTACTGTATACCACGTAGTCGTAGGCCCTATTAGACTATAGTCTACCAATAGCTACTGTATACCACGTAGTCGTAGACCTATTAGACTATAGTCTACCAATAGCTACTGTATACCACGTAGTCAGTAGGCCCTATTAGACTATAGCCTACCAATAGCTACTGTATACCACGTAGTCGTAGGCCCTATTAGACTATAGTCTACCAATAGCTACTGTATACCACGTAGTCGTAGGCCTATTAGACTATAGTCTACCAATAGCTACTGTATACCACGTAGTCGTAGGCCTATTAGACTATAGTCTACCAATAGCTACTGTATACCACGTGAGTCGTAGGCCTATTAGACTATAGTCTACCAATAGCTACTGTATACCACGTAGTCGTAGGCCTATTAGACTATAGTCTACCAATAGCTACTGTATACCACGTGAGTCGTAGGCCTATTAGACTATAGTCTACCAATAGCTACTGTATACCACGTAGTCGTAGGCCTATTAGACTATAGTCTACCAATAGCTACTGTATACCACGTAGTCGTAGGCCTATTAGACTATAGTCTACCAATAGCTACTGTATACCACGTAGTCGTAGACCTATTAGACTATAGTCTACCAATAGCTACTGTATACCACGTAGTCGTAGGCCCTATTAGACTATAGTCTACCAATAGCTACTGTATACCACGTAGTCGTAGGCCTATTAGACTATAGTCTACCAATAGCTACTGTATACCACGTAGTCGTAGGCCCTATTAGACTATAGTCTACCAATAGCTACTGTATACCACGTAGTCGTAGGGCCTATTAGACTATAGTCTACCAATAGCTACTGTATACCACGTAGTCGTAGGCCTATTAGACTATAGTCTACCAATAGCTACTGTATACCACGTAGTCGTAGGCCTATTAGACTATAGTCTACCAATAGCTACTGTATACCACGTAGTCGTAGGCCCTATTAGACTATAGTCTACCAATAGCTACTGTATACCACGTAGTCGTAGGCCTATTAGACTATAGTCTACCAATAGCTACTGTATACCACGTAAGTCGTAGGCCTATTAGACTATAGTCTACCAATAGCTACTGTATACCACGTAGTCGTAGGCCTATTAGACTATAGCCTACCAATAGCTACTGTATACCACGTAGTCGTAGGCCCTATTAGACTATAGTCTACCAATAGCTACTGTATACCACGTAGTCGTAGGCCTATTAGACTATAGTCTACCAATAGCTACTGTATACCACGTAGTCGTAGGCCTATTAGACTATAGTCTACCAATAGCTACTGTATACCACGTAGTCGTAGGCCTATTAGACTATAGTCTACCAATAGCTACTGTATACCACGTAGTCGTAGGCCTATTAGACTATAGTCTACCAATAGCTACTGTATACCACGTAGTCGTAGGCCCTATTAGACTATAGTCTACCAATAGCTACTGTATACCACGTAGTCGTAGGCCCTATTAGACTATAGTCTACCAATAGCTACTGTATACCACGTAGTCGTAGGCCCTATTAGACTATAGTCTACCAATAGCTACTGTATACCACGTAGTCGTAGGCCTATTAGACTATAGTCTACCAATATCTACTGTATACCACGTAGTCGTAGGCCTATTAGACTATAGTCTACCAATAGCTACTGTATACCACGTAGTCGTAGGCCTATTAGACTATAGTCTACCAATAGCTACTGTATACCACGTAGTCGTAGGCCCTATTAGACTATAGCCTACCAATAGCTACTGTATACCACGTAGTCGTAGGGCCTATTAGACTATAGTCTACCAATAGCTACTGTATACCACGTAGTCGTAGGCCCTATTAGACTATAGTCTACCAATAGCTACTGTATACCACGTAGTCGTAGGGCCTATTAGACTATAGTCTACCAATAGCTACTGTATACCACGTAGTCGTAGGCCTATTAGACTATAGTCTACCAATAGCTACTGTATACCACGTAGTCGTAGGCCTATTAGACTATAGTCTACCAATAGCTACTGTATACCACGTAGTCGTAGGCCTATTAGACTATAGTCTACCAATAGCTACTGTATACCACGTAGTCGTAGGCCTATTAGACTATAGTCTACCAATAGCTACTGTATACCACGTAGTCGTAGGGGCCTATTAGACTATAGTCTACCAATAGCTACTGTATACCACGTAGTCGTAGGCCTATTAGACTATAGTCTACCAATAGCTACTGTATACCACGTAGTCGTAGGCCTATTAGACTATAGCCTACCAATAGCTACTGTATACCACGTAGTCGTAGGCCCTATTAGACTATAGTCTACCAATAGCTACTGTATACCACGTAGTCGTAGGCCCTATTAGACTATAGTCTACCAATAGCTACTGTATACCACGTAGTCGTAGGCCTATTAGACTATAGTCTACCAATAGCTACTGTATACCACGTAGTCGTAGGCCTATTAGACTATAGTCTACCAATAGCTACTGTATACCACGTAGTCGTAGGCCTATTAGACTATAGTCTACCAATAGCTACTGTATACCACGTGAGTCGTAGGCCTATTAGACTATAGCCTACCAATAGCTACTGTATACCACGTAGTCGTAGGCCCTATTAGACTATAGTCTACCAATAGCTACTGTATACCACGTAGTCGTAGGCCCTATTAGACTATAGTCTACCAATAGCTACTGTATACCACGTAGTCGTAGGCCTATTAGACTATAGTCTACCAATAGCTACTGTATACCACGTAGTCGTAGGCCTATTAGACTATAGTCTACCAATAGCTACTGTATACCACGTAGTCGTAGGTCCTATTAGACTATAGTCTACCAATAGCTACTGTATACCACGTAGTCGTAGGCCTATTAGACTATAGTCTACCAATAGCTACTGTATACCACGTAGTCGTAGGCCTATTAGACTATAGTCTACCAATAGCTACTGTATACCACGTAGTCGTAGGCCTATTAGACTATAGTCTACCAATAGCTACTGTATACCACGTAGTCGTAGGCCTATTAGACTATAGTCTACCAATAGCTACTGTATACCACGTAGTCGTAGGCCTATTAGACTATAGTCTACCAATAGCTACTGTATACCACGTAGTCGTAGGGCCTATTAGACTATAGTCTACCAATAGCTACTGTATACCACGTAGTCGTAGGGCCTATTAGACTATAGTCTACCAATAGCTACTGTATACCACGTAGTCGTAGGCCTATTAGACTATAGTCTACCAATAGCTACTGTATACCACGTAGTCGTAGGCCTATTAGACTATAGTCTACCAATAGCTACTGTATACCACGTAGTCGTAGACCTATTAGACTATAGTCTACCAATATCTACTGTATACCACGTAGTCGTAGGCCTATTAGACTATAGTCTACCAATAGCTACTGTATACCACGTAGTCGTAGGCCTATTAGACTATAGTCTACCAATATCTACTGTATACCACGTAGTCGTAGGCCTATTAGACTATAGTCTACCAATAGCTACTGTATACCACGTAGTCGTAGGCCTATTAGACTATAGTCTACCAATAGCTACTGTATACCACGTGAGTCGTAGGCCTATTAGACTATAGTCTACCAATAGCTACTGTATACCACGTAGTCGTAGGCCTATTAGACTATAGTCTACCAATAGCTACTGTATACCACGTAGTCGTAGGCCTATTAGACTATAGTCTACCAATAGCTACTGTATACCACGTAGTCGTAGGCCTATTAGACTATAGTCTACCAATAGCTACTGTATACCACGTAGTCGTAGGCCTATTAGACATAGTCTACCAATAGCTACTGTATACCACGTAGTCGTAGGCCTATTAGACTATAGTCTACCAATAGCTACTGTATACCACGTAGTCGTAGGCCTATTAGACTATAGTCTCCAATAGCTACTGTATACCACGTAGTCGTAGGCCCTATTAGACTATAGTCTACCAATAGCTACTGTATACCACGTAGTCGTAGGCCTATTAGACTATAGTCTACCAATAGCTACTGTATACCACGTAGTCGTAGGCCTATTAGACTATAGTCTACCAATAGCTACTGTATACCACGTAGTCGTAGGCCCTATTAGACTATAGTCTACCAATAGCTACTGTATACCACGTAGTCGTAGGCCTATTAGACTATAGTCTACCAATAGCTACTGTATACCACGAAGTCGTAGGCCTATTAGACTATAGTCTACCAATAGCTACTGTATACCACGTAGTCGTAGGCCCTATTAGACTATAGTCTACCAATAGCTACTGTATACCACGTGGTCGTAGGCCTATTAGACTATAGTCTACCAATAGCTACTGTATACCACGTGTCGTAGGCCTATTAGACTATAGTCTACCAATAGCTACTGTATACCACGTAGTCGTAGGCCTATTAGACTATAGTCTACCAATAGCTACTGTATACCACGTAGTCGTAGGCCTATTAGACTATAGTCTACCAATAGCTACTGTATACCACGTAGTCGTAGGCCTATTAGACTATAGTCTACCAATAGCTACTGTATACCACGTAGTCGTAGGCCTATTAGACTATAGTCTACCAATAGCTACTGTATACCACGTAGTCGTAGGCCTATTAGACTATAGTCTACCAATAGCTACTGTATACCACGTAGTCGTAGGCCTATTAGACTATAGTCTACCAATAGCTACTGTATACCACGTAGTCGTAGGCCTATTAGACTATAGCCTACCAATAGCTACTGTATACCACGTAGTCGTAGGCCTATTAGACTATAGCCTACCAATAGCTACTGTATACCACGTAGTCGTAGACCCTATTAGACTATAGTCTACCAATAAATACTGTATACCACGTAGTCGTAGACCCTATTAGACTATAGTCTACCAATATCTACTGTATACCACGTAGTCGTAGACCCTATTAGACTATAGTCTACCAATAGCTACTGTATACCACGTAGTCGTAGGCCTATTAGACTATAGTCTACCAATATCTACTGTATACTACGTAGTCGTAGGCCTATTAGACTATAGCCTACCAATAGCTACTGTATACCACGTAGTCGTAGGCCCTATTAGACTATAGTCTACCAATAGCTACTGTATACCACGTAGTCGTAGGCCTATTAGACTATAGTCTACCAATAGCTACTGTATACCACGTAGTCGTAGGCCTATTAGACTATAGTCTACCAATAGCTACTGTATACCACGTAGTCGTAGGCCTATTAGACTATAGTCTACCAATAGCTACTGTATACCACGTGAGTCGTAGGCCTATTAGACTATAGTCTACCAATAGCTACTGTATACCACGTAGTCGTAGGCCCTATTAGACTATAGCCTACCAATAGCTACTGTATACCACGTGAGTCGTAGGCCCTATTAGACTATAGTCTACCAATAGCTACTGTATACCACGTAGTCGTAGGCCTATTAGACTATAGTCTACCAATAGCTACTGTATACCACGTAAGTCGTAGGCCCTATTAGACTATAGCCTACCAATAGCTACTGTATACCACGTAGTCGTAGGCCTATTAGACTATACTCTACCAATAGCTACTGTATACCACGTAGTCGTAGACCTATTAGACTATAGTCTACCAATAGCTACTGTATACCACGTAGTCGTAGGCCTATTAGACTATAGTCTACCAATAGCTACTGTATACCACGTAGTCGTAGGCCTATTAGACTATAGTCTACCAATAGCTACTGTATACCACGTAGTCGTAGGCCTATTAGACTATAGTCTACCAATAGCTACTGTATACCACGTAGTCGTAGGCCTATTAGACTATAGTCTACCAATATCTACTGTATACCACGTAGTCGTAGGCCCTATTAGACTATAGCCTACCAATAGCTACTGTATACCACGTAGTCGTAGGCCTATTAGACTATAGTCTACCAATAGCTACTGTATACCACGTAGTCGTAGGCCCTATTAGACTATAGTCTACCAATATCTACTGTATACCACGTAGTCGTAGGCCTATTAGACTATAGTCTACCAATAGCTACTGTATACCACGTAGTCGTAGGCCCTATTAGACTATAGTCTACCAATATCTACTGTATACCACGTAGTCGTAGGCCCTATTAGACTATAGTCTACCAATAGCTACTGTATACCACGTAGTCGTAGGCCCTATTAGACTATAGTCTACCAATATCTACTGTATACCACGTAGTCGTAGGCCCTATTAGACTATAGTCTACCAATAGCTACTGTATACCACGTAGTCGTAGGGGCCTATTAGACTATAGTCTACCAATAGCTACTGTATACCACGTAGTCGTAGGCCTATTAGACTATAGTCTACCAATAGCTACTGTATACCACGTAGTCGTAGGGCCTATTAGACTATAGTCTACCAATAGCTACTGTATACCACGTAGTCGTAGGCCCTATTAGACTATAGTCTACCAATAGCTACTGTATACCACGTAGTCGTAGGGCCCTATTAGACTATAGTCTACCAATAGCTACTGTATACCACGTAGTCGTAGGCCCTATTAGACTATAGTCTACCAATAGCTACTGTATACCACGTGAGTCGTAGGCCCTATTAGACTATAGTCTACCAATAGCTACTGTATACCACGTAGTCGTAGGGCCCTATTAGACTATAGTCTACCAATAGCTACTGTATACCACGTGGTCGTAGGCCTATTAGACTATAGTCTACCAATAGCTACTGTATACCACGTAGTCGTAGGCCTATTAGACTATAGTCTACCAATAGCTACTGTATACCACGTAGTCGTAGGCCTATTAGACTATAGTCTACCAATAGCTACTGTATACCACGTAGTCGTAGGCCTATTAGACTATAGTCTACCAATAGCTACTGTATACCACGTAGTCGTAGGCCTATTAGACTATAGTCTACCAATAGCTACTGTATACCACGTAGTCGTAGGCCTATTAGACTATAGCCTACCAATATCTACTGTATACCACGTGAGTCGTAGGCCTATTAGACTATAGCCTACCAATAGCTACTGTATACCACGTGAGTCGTAGGCCTATTAGACTATAGTCTACCAATAGCTACTGTATACCACGTAGTCGTAGGCCCTATTAGACTATAGTCTACCAATAGCTACTGTATACCACGTAGTCGTAGGCCTATTAGACTATAGTCTACCAATAGCTACTGTATACCACGTAGTCGTAGGCCTATTAGACTATAGTCTACCAATAGCTACTGTATACCACGTAGTCGTAGGCCTATTAGACTATAGTCTACCAATAGCTACTGTATACCACGTAGTCGTAGGCCCTATTAGACTATAGTCTACCAATATCCTACTGTATACCACGTAGTCGTAGGCCCTATTAGACTATAGTCTACCAATAGCTACTGTATACCACGTAGTCGTAGGCCTATTAGACTATAGTCTACCAATAGACTACTGTATACCACGTAGTCGTAGCCTATTAGACTATAGTCTACCAATATCTACTGTATACCACGTAGTCGTAGGCCTATTAGACTATAGTCTACCAATAGCTACTGTATACCACGTGAGTCGTAGGCCTATTAGACTATAGTCTACCAATATCTACTGTATACCACGTAGTCGTAGGCCCTATTAGACTATAGTCTACCAATAGCTACTGTATACCACGTAGTCGTAGGCCCTATTAGACTATAGTCTACCAATATCTACTGTATACCACGTAGTCGTAGGCCCTATTAGACTATAGTCTACCAATAGCTACTGTATACCACGTAGTCGTAGGCCTATTAGACTATAGTCTACCAATAGCTACTGTATACCACGTAGTCGTAGGCCCTATTAGACTATAGTCTACCAATAGCTACTGTATACCACGTAGTCGTAGGCCCTATTAGACTATAGTCTACCAATAGCTACTGTATACCACGTAGTCGTAGGCCTATTAGACTATAGCCTACCAATAGCTACTGTATACCACGTAAGTCGTAGGCCCTATTAGACTATAGTCTACCAATAGCTACTGTATACCACGTAGTCGTAGGCCTATTAGACTATAGTCTACCAATAGCTACTGTATACCACGTGAGTCGTAGGCCTATTAGACTATAGTCTACCAATAGCTACTGTATACCACGAGTCGTAGGCCTATTAGACTATAGTCTACCAATAGCTACTGTATACCACGTAGTCGTAGGCCTATTAGACTATAGTCTACCAATAGCTACTGTATACCACGTAGTCGTAGGCCCTATTAGACTATAGTCTACCAATAGCTACTGTATACCACGTGAGTCGTAGGCCTATTAGACTATAGTCTACCAATAGCTACTGTATCCACGTGAAAGTCGTAGGCCTATTAGACTATAGTCTACCAATAGCTACTGTATACCACGTAGTCGTAGGCCTATTAGACTATAGTCTACCAATATCTACTGTATACCACGTAATCGTAGGCCTATTAGACTATAGTCTACCAATAGCTACTGTATACCACGTGAAGTCGTAGGCCTATTAGACTATAGTCTACCAATAGCTACTGTATACCACGTAGTCGTAGGCCTATTAGACTATAGTCTACCAATAGCTACTGTATACCACGTAATCGTGAGGCCTATTAGACTATAGTCTACCAATAGCTACTGTATACCACGTAGTCGTAGGCCTATTAGACTATAGTCTACCAATATCTACTGTATACCCACGAGTGTCGTAGGCCTATTAGACTATAGTCTACCAATAGCTTACTGTATACCACGGTAGTCGTAGGCCTATTAGACTATAGTCTACCAACTAGCTACTGTATACCACGTGAAGTGGTAGGCCTATTAGACTATAGTCTACCAATAGCTACTGTATACCACGTAGGTCGTGAGGCCCTATTAGACTATAGTCTACCAATAGCTACTGTATACCACGTGGTCGTAGGCCTATTAGACTATAGTCTACCAATAGCTACTGTATACCACGTAGTCGTAGGGCCTAATAGACTATAGTCTACCAATAGCTACTGTATACCACGTAGTCGGCCCTATTAGACTATAGCCTACCAATAGCTACTGTATACCACGTAGTCGTAGACCCTATTAGACTATAGTCTACCAATAGCTACTGTATACCACGTAGTCCTGACCTATTAGACTATAGTCTACCAATAGCTACCTGTATACCACGTAGAGTCGTAGGCCTATTAGACTATAGTCTACCAATACTACTGCATACCACGTAGTCGTAGGCCTATTAGACTATAGTCTACCAATAGCTACTGTATACCACGTAGTCGTAGGCCTATTAGACTATAGTCTACCAATAGCTACTGTATACCACGTAGTCGTAGGCCTATTAGACTATAGCCTACCAATAGCTACTGTATACCACGTAGTCGTAAGGCCTATTAGACTATAGCCTAACAATAGCTACTGTATACCACGTAGTCGTAGGCCCTATTAGACTATAGCCTACCAATAGCTACTGTATACCACGTAGTCGTAGGCCTATTAGGACTATAGTCTACCAATAGCTACTGTATACCACGTAGTCGATAGGGCCTATTAGACTATAGTCTACCAATAGCTACTGTATACCACGTAGGTCGTAGGCCTATTAGACTTATAACCTACCAATAGCTACTGTATACCCACGTAGTCGTGTAGAGACCTATTAGACTATAGTCTACCAATAGCTACTGTATACCACGTAATGAGGCCTATTAGACTATAG